>NC_134701.1:203398600-203618600 GCF_043290135.1 Rhipicephalus microplus | reverse complement strand
TGGGTTTCGCGTAAGTTTCGTCGCTGATAAACGAGACAAAAAGAGTGTCTCCACTTGACGTGTGGTTGAGCATTGCGGGCGTTGGGGAGCGTGAAGCGAGGGAGAATTGTGTGGCGAGCGGGTGGAGGAGCAGGAAGCTGCGAGCGCTGAGACGAGTGTTCTGCGGGTGAGAGAAAGAGTGACGTTAGCACGCACTTGTGAGGGGAGCGTGACGTCAACGCGCAGGTCTGGCGTGATCTACTTGGCACCACTTCAAGGAACCTAAGGCGAGGGAAACACGTTGCGATGCCTTTGTAGAGAGAGAAAATTTTAATGCGGAAAGGCAGGGAGGTTAACCAGAAAACATATCCGGTTTGCTACCCTGCACTGGGGAAAGGGTAAGGGGAAAGGGAGGAAGAGAAGCACAAACACACATACACACACTCGCACACAGTAGTGTCACAATCGTTCTACGAGGCGGGTCGCTCGCAGAAACTTCATCAGCGCCTTCGTTGCTTTCTGGCGTGAAGCTCGATCTTTCCGACATTCCAAGATTGACTGCTCAGAAAATGGCTGGTCGTCGAGGCGAGCAAACACTGCTGAGAGGGACTGTCGCTGAGAGCTGTACTGGGGGCACTGACATAAAATATGTTCAATTGTTTCGTCATTGTCGCAATGGTCGCATGTAGCGCTGTCTCTCATTCCGATGCGGCAGGCAAAAGCGTTCGTGAAAGACACCCCAAGCCACATACGGCAGAGAAGGGTCGTCTCGGATCGGGGTAGGCCAGATGGAATAGTAAGTCGTAGGCATGGGTCCAGGCGGTGAAGACGGGTGTGGAGAAAACCGGGCGTATTCCGCATAGACCTTGCGACATCCTGCGCAAGCGTATTAATCTTTGCTGCTGCGTCGCTTCTTGATAGTGGAATAGGTTCCATCACTCCATTTTCGTGAGCATTCTTAGCTGCATTGTCGGCATGCTCGTTACCGATGATGCCGCAATGGCCTGGTAACCACTGAAAAGATATGTCATGTCCTTCGTCTATTAGGTGATGGTACAGTTGTCGTATTTCGAGCGCCAATTGATCTTGAGGTCCACGACGTAGAGTATTGTGTAGACATTGGAGAGCTGGTTTCGAATCAGTAAAAATGCTCCATTTTTGTGGTGTCTCTTGGTCAATCCTGCGGAGTGCGCTGCGGAGTGCCGCGAGCTCCACGGCTGTCGATGTCGTCTTGTGTGACGTTCTGAACTGGATGGTTTCGGCTCTTGCTGGGAAGATCACAGCTCCTGCAGATCCTCCAACAGTTGTCGAGCCATCCGTGTAAAGTTTGACATGATCTTTGTATTCTTCGTGTAGCATGAGTAGAATCATCTGCTTTAAAGCTGGCGCCGAGAGCTCCGCCTTCTTGCGAATCCCCGGCACTGTCAAGCGCAGTTTTGGTCGGTCCAAGCACCAAGGAGGTGTTAGTATCCGTTCGGGAGGTGTGTAGACTGTTGGAAGGCACTCACGGAAAGTCAATACTCTCTTACAGAAGGAGGCACTCGGTCGATCTTCTGGAAGCGAAGCTAGGTGGTGGGCAGGGGCGCGAGCAAGGTGTCTAATATGAGCTCTAAGCAGATGCCTTTGTAGGGACGTACGTAAGTAAGGCGTTGCAGACGCGAATGAAAGAGCTGCTTCGCATCTGAAAAAAATTGGCGCGTTTTCTATTCAAGAAAAAATGTATTTTTACAAACAAAATAGCAGTAAAAGTCGTGCGAGTTTCTACGCACATAAATGCGATACCATTTGAGCCTCCCACTACACGTCTCGGGGCATCTAATAAAGAAAAATAAGAAAAAACACAAAGTTCGAAACAGCTAGACCTTAACTCCGTTGAAATAACAACAATATTGCTGTACCGCGGTAAGCTGTGGCGTGACAAACATTATTCTTTACGCTGTTAGAAGCTGGTAGAGAAATCCTTCATGGCGTTGCTTATTCTTCGACCCACCCACGTGCCATTTCAAGCATTTTTCTGTCCACCATGTCGACTGACACTGTCATGTGTGTGTTGTTGTCTACTTATCACTTAGTGGTGTCGAAAATTTGTGCCCTGGAGCGCTGTTACAACAGCAGCTTTCTGACATCACAGGAACTGCACTTCTTCACAAACTTGTGCGTCCTGTGTCCAGGAGCAGTATATGAACTTTTTTATCCAGTGACACGGAACATGAGGTCAGGGTCATGGGACGATTGTTGAACCAATATGCTCGAGGTAGCGGCATCGGGAGCACTCAATCAAGAAGCCTTAACACGGTGAATAAAAAAATGGCAGCATATCCATGGAGTGAATGATGGATAGTGGGGCGAAGCTTCCATCCGCCCATTCATTCTTGCTTCCGTCCATCCATGCGTGCGTCTGTGTGGAAGTCCGTGTGTCCATCCGCCCTTCCGTGTGTGCGTCTGTTCGTGCGTCCGCACGTTCATCTGTGCGTCCGTCCCTGCCTTCGTCCATGCATCTGCTCCTGCATCTAATCGTGGAGCCATCCGTGCGTCCGTCAATACATCTATCTGTGTGTCCATTCGTCCACCTATTCTACACTCCAAGTATCATCATCTCGCATCTTTTCATCATTTATTACTCATATAGAAACACCACCATCCAGCGTACATTCCAAGGACTGAACGATAGGAGGCACACGCACTTTTTCTTATGGCTTGCGCTTCGTGTCTACTTCCCACCTTTAACTACCTCAAGCTCATGGTATATACTAGCTCACTGTATTCATGGCACTGTGGCCCAACGCTCGCTAAACCTTTCTAAAGCATAGGAGGTTACGCCCAGCGAGTATAACGTAGCAACTCTTTCTTCTCTTCTGTGCGTTGTTGTACAATAAAAAATTTGCAGCGTGCGCGTAAACTAAAAGCCGAGTTCTCCTGTCTCTCATTCCCCATTAGCAGCCATTGGCATGTACATTGAGCACTATTTTTGATCGTTCAACAACCCACAGAAGAAATCCCTCACCGGCACCACCTTGGAGGTCAAAATGTTATACTTGTTACACACAACTACAATGGCTACGAGGGATGAACGGGTGCCGCTGTAAGGAGCTTCGCCCCTAAAATCTTCTACGAACGCTTCCGGCTACCTTAATTTTGTAGCGCAGCGTTCGCGACATCCATGCTGACATATAGTAGAGAAACGAATTCTTGTTGACACGGTTAGGTGTATAGCTTTATATAGACTAAACAGTGTGAGCGTGTAGTCTTTTGGCTTCTCCTGTACTGTATACAGTACAGTTATCACGGTGTTTCAGCTAAGACTGCTTTCTGGTCCAAAGTAACGCCTATGTGTTAGTTCGCCTTCATCATCGTCTCTATCCAGAGCTCACTGCATTTCACAGCATTCCCCATCGACTTTTGAAGCGATGTTATTTCTAGCTGCACAACAAAATTTTAAATTTGTACTGAATGCTCGCTCAATCACAATAAACTATAGCCTACTAACTTTTAATTTTTTTTAGACCAAAACTGTTCGTAGAAGCTTGTTGCTGAGAAAATTGTCCGAACATTTTGCTTATACTTTGCCAAATCTAAACCTTCTTACATTACTTGGTGAGCCGTGTATGAGTGCCAAGGTGTTTTGAGAAAAGAAAGAAAAAGCGAACACCTTGATTTGACTCGCGTGACTTCCACACTGCTAGGCAGGTGCTGAACTTACAAATCAGCAGGAGTGTCTTTCTTTTTTTCTTGCTCTACGAAGCAAGCTTCTAAAAGCTTTCGAATAGGTGCAAAAACTAATAGTAAGTTTTTCCTTATATGCAAACGTGTGCAAAAAGACACATCGTGACACTACGCAGCTTTCTGTGCTCTGCATTTAGGAATGTGACGCCCTAAATTTATTATATGAAAAGAGGGGAGTAAAATGTTTACTTCATAGCATGATCACAACGAGTGGTCGAGTGGCCCGGCGAACACGTGCAGTCACAACGGAAAACTATTACCAAATGGAAAGCGGTAGCCGCACCGGCAAAATTGTGGTACGTGGTGGTACTGTTCCCGACTTAGCCGACATAGTGTCAAGCATAGTCTACTCACAAAAATACAAGTGGCCGGCAGAAAATGCTCTGCCATTTAACCCGCAAAAGCTATCTGCAGATAACTTTTCCAAGTTATCTGCAATGAAAATGCGGTTTTCCAGAGGAAAAAATTGTCGTCGTGCTTTTATGCTTCTGGGTAACTAAAATAGTACAAGGTATGAATAATAAAGACACTAGAACTAATTACAATTTATTCTATCAGGCTACAAATTTGGCGGTAGAATTGTATGGCATTGCTATCCCACCAACGACAGCCCTTCGTACAATTATTTGAGGCGTTATTTTTCTAAAAAAGCCAAATGCACCTAAATGAAACTGAGAAAAACGCATTTTGTACTGACTATGTCGTTGGGCCTGCTCAAACAGCTTTTTGCCAGTATGTTTCTTTCCCCTTAACACCACAAGTCTATATTGCGGCCAAAATATAAATAGCCAATTATTGTCAGTATTGTGGAGTAAAGTTTTGTTTGGCTTATATAGATTGAAACAATTCTTTTGGACATGAACTAGCTCGTGAAATGAGTGTAAGATGGTTCGAATGTAAGGTATACAGCAATATTTCAAGATAGAATTGACTTCGTACTTATGCTTCTGTCACTGCCCTGATTTGATGAATGGGCGATTTTTCATATTTTTAACTAAATGGGCGTAAAGGCGATTACTGGACTTGACGAGCGAGTGGTCCTTCCTGGAAAAAGGGGCACAATTCAGGACTGTAATCAGCGTTTTGTTGCTCCTGGCATCAATCGTAGACCTTGAAAAGTGTTGCAGTTGGTTTTATGCCGTGCGATTTCTGACAACTTATTCTTTAGAGAGTATATAGACGCCCGGTATCTTTATTTCATGCCTATTTTATTTCAAACATGCCATGTCGGAGTGAACTGAGGACAAAATGCTGTTGCTCTAGGTCGAAAAGAATCACTAAGATACAAAAAGAAGTAGGCAAGCCAGCCTCTTACTCTTTACAATCGAGTTTTGTCAATAAACATCAGTAAGCGCCAACTCGCGATGGAAAACCTAATTGTGGAACATAAACGCGGTAACAAAGCAACTAAAACACAAATGAGACATTTTGGGTGGGACACCCAGCCGCGGAGGTGCGCTTGTACCTATTTTATCGGTAGGTACCCGGCGACAAACTTAACCTATATGTATACCCCTCACTGCTCAGGCGTGATGCTCGAGCTTCAGTATGCAAGGCCGTGGTGGTATAGGGCGACCCAGGTATGTACCCTTTAGAGCACCTCATGGGGCCACCTTACGAGGAAGTACCCACCAGAACAACCGAGCGCCAGGTCGGTGTACTCCTCTACCCATTGAGCAAAGCCGGTGGGTATCCGGCCGGCACTGGGATATTGTTGGTTTTTTTATGATGTTTGTTGGCACAGTGCTGATTTGATAGTTGCGGCTCGTTTAAAAAAAAACAGTTGAAGTACTTGGCTCATCTTTAAATTGAAGCTGCATTTTCGAGCGAATGCTACAATAAGAAATTGCCACATTTTTATTATACCTGTTCTAGAAATTTAATTTACTTAGGCATGCTTCTTTGCGTCCCACTGAACTTTAGCCTAGTTTCGGTTTTTCGTTAGGCACTTCTAGAAAAAGAAACACCTCATTTGTTTCCCGTATGTGTACCTAATGTCACCTTAGCAATTGTACCTTTCTGCAGCAAACTACTGCATGAGACAAAATTATACAGAAAACTTTTCACACATAGGAAGCTCTTTCATATTCATAACATTCAACTGAAACACGTGCCGGTGAAACTCTAGATAGAAGTGAACAAAGTTTGTGAATACGAGCGTTACTATAGCTTAACATAGACTAGCATAATGTGGGGCATGCCGTGAGTGCTAGTTCCGTTTTTGTACTCGACGTAACCACCGTTTTCGAAGTTGTTACCAACAGCACCGAGCATGTGCGTCAGTGGATTGCATGCATCCTCTGTGTTTCTTCTTGTTTGGGTGTGCGCAATAGTGTGAAAGAAAATTCTTCCCAGATAAAGCATAAATATACAATTTGAGAACGTAACTACACAGACAATACTTTTTTTTCAATTAGTATACGTCGTTAAAGCACGAGGTAACACTAATTCGACCAAGGGGACTACGGTGCCTCAAGGTATCAGTAGACGGCGCGTAGCGCAAATTGTAATCAGCGCGGGAAATAATGCCGCAAGGATTGACCAGAAATCTGCAGTTTATCGAAGCAGGCTGCGGCAACATCTACAGCATTATTCTCTGACAACTTTTAAGTTTACTGGCTAAGCTCATAAACAAGATTTTTTGCTAAGTACGCTATACCCGTGCCGCCATCAAATAAAAAAGAAACATGGAAATGCTTACCGCAGCGTAAGTTAAATATTCAAGCTTTCAACTCCTGAAACTTGCATTCTACCATGCACACATATTGAAAGAAGTTCCAGTTCTTACAAATACACCCGCTCGAGCTTTGAAGCTTTGGTTCGCGATAAATGTAATCAAAAAAGCAATGCCTTTGCTTAAACCGTAGCCTGAGGGTTCTTTTGAACCTGAAAAATCACGCATCAGCGGTTAGGATATTGAGGAAGCGCTCCCGCACACCCTTACACCTGAGCAGCCGCCAAAAATGCCGGCACATCTTCGGGTTACAGGCTGCGCGTGCGCCGCTGAATTTCAATGTGGTACCGCCGGAGCAGGTGACAGATCCCGACGGGTGGCATAGCGCTGCAGGGCGACTGCCTCCCACGCTATTCCACTCGGCGAGCATAGAAACTCGATTAAGTTCACCTCAGGCGACCTGACACGGTTCTGGCCCTCCACTGAAAGCATCACCAAAGCCTTGTATTTTCTACAGTGCCTATAGGCAGGCAGGCATTACGATGACTATCTATCTCCATCAATTTCCCTACCACAACTTCCTTCCAATAATTTTTTTTAATGTAGAAAGGTCTTTGTGGGCTTTCTGTGTGTTTCGTCAAAGAGAGCACAAGAAAACAAGAAAAACTCAGAAGGACCGATAAAAAAGTTATAACGTCGTCCCCTCTTCCTATTCTTCCTATCAATGCGTGGTTATATTTCTTCTTTTCTCTTAAATATAGTTAAAATATTGACTGAGAGGTGGAGTTGACGTGTTCGCAACTGGTGTTGCTTTGACAAAAGCCGCCAATATTACACATACGTTTCTAACACCACTCGTGTTCTTGTATCGCCACTTTTATAAAGGCTGCTATAACACGCTCCGCTCCGCACTGTCTTCAAGCCATGGCCGCCATACATAGCAATCTCGGAGCAAACTCATCTGCCCGAGAAGCTCAGCTCATCCTGCGTAGGACCCCTGCTCGGTAAATGAGTGAATAGGAGCCATTACACTAAGTACTGAATAGAACTTACCTGAACTTTCTCCACTACATTTCACTCCTCAGTAAGAGAGAACGGAGAAGAAATTGGATATTTGAAGCCAATATTACGAATTGTCTAGGCTCGATAAGAATTTTATCGCTGGACGTTTGGCTGAGAATAATGACGCACGGACAAGCGGCACAATCGGATAACGGTGAAGCGGAGAATAAACGTTAACACTCATTGATTATTTTATATCATGGGGAGGTGGTAAATGGTATTTCTGTCAGAAGAAAAATTATAATGTCTTAACTATGACTAAGAATGATTATAAACTTAAAATTAGAAAATTCACGAGCTGTAGGCGAAGTCCGTACGCACACATCCACTTTTAGCGGGTTGTAATAGTGTTCATAATGCTACAGTTTACAGCGTCATTTGTACCCACTACAGTATTTTTACAGTGTAACATTGGCAATGGTAATTAAAAGTTATCATTAAAAGATGATGTATTAAATATGTTAGACTAAGCAACTGAATTTCGAAATATCAATTTGAACACGGAACAAAAATATCCCTAATCTAAGCATTTCAAAATGCAAAAAGTGGCTGCACCTTGTAGCTTTGCGAAACCTGCCACTCATACTATAATTTTGTATCGGCAAGTTTTTCAGTTGTGTTTTCAATATACTCAAGCAGGTAACTATGATATATGTAATAAATGCACGGACTTCAGTTTGTCAGTTACAAGTTTTTACCTTAATAAGCAAGTATCATAGCAAACTGTTGTGTCTTAAACGTCGCGGTAAACTTGCGCTTCGGAGATACAAGCTGTATACTCTGCAATGAAGACAAAGTGAGTGAAGACTATTTGATTTAACTATTTTGATGCCTAACTATTTTGAACTATTTTGATGCCTACAATATACACCTAAAAGGAGCCGTAGGGACTGAAAAAAAAAAGCCATGAGCGCGCATCTCAGAGCCAAAAATTGTTCAGGACGTCCTATTTCTCTGAGAAACGCAAGAACCTTGTTGTTGAAATAAAAGAATAATATCGTTACGTTCACGGCTGGCTTTCTGGCTTGCCGTTTCTGGGCTTGTTGCAACTCGCATCTAATTTGCGCTGGAATGTATAGCTTCGAAGCAAGTATGAGGGAAACAGCGTAGTCGAGTGCGTTTCCCAAAAGACTAACTCAGGTCCTCTGTGCCCCTTGAGAAAAACGCAATCCATGGCCGTCTGTGTTGCCCAAAAAGAGTCTAAGTCCGCAGAATGCGCTGCGAAAGGGCCCACTCTCTCAACAGCGTCCTCTGTGGAAGCCGGCTAAAAATCGGGCAACCTCGTTAAAGGTGCCTAGAGACGAACAGCGCCTGTTCTCACGATCGTGCCTGGTTTGGCTTTCTACTTGCTCTGCTCAGCGAACGCTCGCGTTGGTCCTGTACATCCTTATGTTCGGCCACAGACTTCACCGTCCAGCTCTGACTGAGTTGCAAGCTAATTAGGTAGTGTTATTTTCTACATACTATTTTACTTTACCGACTGTGTCTCTATACTTTCAAAAAAGTATGGCATTCCGGAGTGAAAAATGGACAATTGTGCTTTTACTTGTTCTTATTCGCCTTGATACCCCAAGAATCAATAATAGCTCAGAAGAATTCGACATCCTACCAGTATCGACAGGGGAAGTAAGGAGGGCCCTGCAAAGCGAAGAGGCAAACGTACTCGTGAGGATAAGGTAACAACGCAACTTCTGAAACGCGGTGAAGACATTGTGTGAGAAAAGTGGTCACCTTGTATACGAAGTGTCTCTTGACGGGAAGGTTACCAGATTATTGGAAGAACACCAACATCATGTCAATTCCATAATAAAGGATGCGTCAAAGACATGAAAAATAACAGGCCGATCAGCTTGATGTCGGTTCTATACAAGCTATTTAAAAAACTAATTGCTAATAGTATTAAGGCGACATTATAGTTCAATCAACCAAAGGGCCCAGCAGGATTTTGTACAGGCTACTCTACAACAGACCATATTCATACCATTATGCAGGGGATAGAGAACTGAGCGGAATACAACCAACCCTTATGCATAACCATCATATACTAAGAGAAAGCGTTTGCCATATTCATACCATTATGCAGGGGATAGAGAACTGAGAAGAATACAACCAACCCTTATGCATAGCCTTCATATATTAAGAGAAAGCGTTGACTCAGTCTAGACATCAGCAGTAATCAGCCTTAGGGAATCAGGGCATCGATGAAGCCTACATAAACCTATTTAAGGAATCCTACTGCGAATTTCCAGCCACCATAGTTTCCCACAAGGAAAGCGACAAAATCTCAGTAAAGAGAGACACGATCCCTTTAAAGCTATTCACGACGTGTTTGCAGGCAATTTTCAGGGCTATAGACTGTGAACACTTACGGATTAGAGGTAATGAACAGTGTCTTAGACACCTGCTATTTATTTATAACATTGCCTTGATGAGTTACAGGAGATGATGAATTCAGGGGATTAATTACAGCTCATGATTACTAAACTGAACACGAAAACTAGAAGAGTATGTCTGAAATTATTATACATAAAACGAAAGTAATATGCAACTGTCTCAGCAAAAAACCGCGCTTTGCAATGGGTGCAGAGGCGCTGGAAGTTGTAGAGGAACATGGCTACTTAGGACAGATAGTAAACGCAGAGGCGGATCATAGAGGGAAAAAAATAGAAGAATAAAAATGGGTGTATTGCATTCGGCAAGCGTTATCAAAACTTGAACGGATATAAACGACTAACTCTCAAGAGAAAGGTATATAATAGCTGCGTAATACCAGTACTTACCTTCGGAGCAGCAACGTGGAGGCTTACAAAGCCAGTTCAGCTTAAATTGTGGACAACGCTACAAGCGGTGAAAATAAATTGATAGATGAAACCTTAAGGGACAATAAAAGAGCATAGTGGGTCAGGGAACAAACCGGTGTTAAGGATATGATAGTTGAAATAAGGAAGAAATGAACATGAGGCGGCCACGTAGCACGTAAGCAGGATAACAACCGGTTATTAAGGGTAACTGAAAAAATTTTCAGAGGAGGCAAATTCAAGAAGGGGAGACTGAAAGTTAGGCGGGTCATTGAGACTAAAATGTTTGCAGGTATATCGTAGAAGCATGACAACAAAAAGCACAAAACCGGGTTGATTGGTGGAACATGAGAAAGACTTTTGCCCTGCAGTGGGCGTAGTCAGACAGGACGCGATCAGTTGTCAGCAAAGGCCACCAGTCCAATACTAAGACGTTAGTTTGACATTTACTGCTCAGACTAGAACATACGTGCAGGCGCTCAAAAATTGATGTATTTTTCCGAGAGACCTTAACAGTAAACTGGCATACTTTTCTTACTGCGTTCTGAAAGTGTGGCAGGCCTCTCTTAAAAAGCAAATCCCATAAGATTAGTGGTACCAGAAGGACCCTAACCTAATTAATGGCACTTCTGTAGACATATAATCACTGGCAGTATGTGCCTAAAGACTGCCAGTCTTCTGCCTTTTCACTGCAACCTAATTCAAACTTCAAACTTTAAACTTCAACCTTCAAATTCAAAATTGCAAGTCCTGAAGAGTGCTATACACCCATTCAACAAGTTGTATTAGTGATTTCTTCAAATATTGTTCCCATTAAAGTCTTGCTTCTGCTCCCACTTAGTTTTCACAAAACTTTGGACTCAAACTTACGAATTGCTCAATGTACATTTCCGTCTTTATATTATGCTGGAAATTTCTACGACAACACATCAAAGAAGCATGCGGACAACGCACGTGCCCTCAATCAACCAAAATTCGCAGCGCTTCTTCCAAAATTCTACTGTTTGAAATTCAGAGGACGTAATTGTCTCGACGACCAGCATTCCGAATCTTGGCAAGTTTTCTAATGATCGGATGTCGTTGTGCTCCAACACAGATTAGGGGATCGGGTGACGTCAAGTAGAGCTCACCTGCAATACTTCTCCGGCACGCTCCAATTCAACGTGCGCAAGGAGTGCATGCAGGGAGAGAAGTGCACAGTTGTGGTCCGCACAGCCTAAGCTCAAAATTATTCCCACAAGTTTTGAATATCCGCAATATTTCCCTTTTGGAAACTTGATCGACACCTTGTTGTCGAGCCATGCGGTTTGGCAGAATTTCTCGGCGCAGGTTGATGGTTTTGGATGCTAAAACGTGAGCCGGGCGAGATTGAGATGCCGCAGAGAGAAGAGTCGGTGCACATCCGAAGTGACGCGCGTCACCTAGCACGCAGCGAATATAGATGTTGCAAAAAGAAAGACGGGCGTGAAATCAGGGATAGCGAAGCTGTCCTCTTCAAGGGAGGAAGCATTCGGTGAGTTCGCAGACTCTCTGTCAACCGCTGAAAAATTTGTTGACGAAATCAGTTGCCAGGGAATTCATCCTTGCCTGGGATACCCGGACCAGGAAAAATTTTTCAGTAACTAAGAAGTCTTTCTTTCTGAGAAATCCGTATAGATTTCAATGTATCTTCGTGCTACAAACGGGTTGTTCGTCTCTTTTTTTTTCTTAGCCCAGGCGCCACCTTGCGGGTTTCCGCGGAACTCATTTGAAGTGTAAACAATGCGTATACACTACTTTGAAATGGAGGGTGGTACGGCGATGAAGAACACAGATACAACACACAGACGGAGCACCACGTCCAACAATGCTAAATAATAAAGAGCCACACTATATGTATACCTTGCGCGGCCAGAAATATTTAACACGTAGTCACAATCAAGTAAAAAAAGAAATTGTGATAACGAAAAATGGGGGACGCTTGAGCTTCAGCTGAAGTGTAAGCTTATATTGAGACAGGGTAACTGGGCCACGCTGCCATCGGCTTCACTATCGACAACACTCGACTCGCTACTCCGTGGACACCTCAAACTTGCCGCCACGGAAGCAAGGTTTGTGCAATTTACACTCACGGTTTAAAACTATCCCAGAGTGCCTACCGCGAGTGCAGCTGTGAAGTGCCCAGTAAACCATATTTCTTCCTTTTTCGAATCGGCGAACTAAGCCTTCCTAAGGCAAAACGCGACTCTACGCAGCTGCTTATTTGTTATTGTTTCTGATTATTTTGTTTATCTACAAATCGTTCTTATCACACATAAATTATTTTCATCTGGTTTGGGGCACAACAATATTAACGAACATTCACAAATTTCATGTCATCCAGAAAAGGGCAGTTTGCGCCATTGCAGATGTTCCGTATGGAAGTCGCACGTCACCACTTTTTGAAGAAATGAAATTATTAACCCTACCAGATTATTATCCAACAAGTCTTATGAAACGCTATTATTCTGGACTGAAAAGTGATAACTTTTTGGGCACACTTGCTCGTATAAACCGGCGGACCCTTTTTTATAACACTCGTCATGTTCACACGTGGTTTCTTCCACACACGCGCACGAACTACGGCAAGGAGATGCTGCGCTTTCTATTGCCATTCCATCTGAATCAACTAACACTGCAAAAATATTGCTAAAGATGCGTTTTTGTCTTAGCTGGGTAATGCCATTGTATTTCTTTTTTTCATTTGCACACTCTCATTTATCTTTTATGTGATTATCAAAACTGAAGTTGGTACATTGTTTTAAAGGTTTATTTTTCGATTTGTTTCACTTGCATTTTCTGTCTATATATGTTTATATGTAAATATTTATGCATTCTTTTGCAGTACTATTATGCACTCCTTTACAGATCTAATTGAGCGACATAGTTGTTGTCTGATTTATTTTATACTATAATGTACACTGGCCTATCCCTGCCACTTTGTACGGGGTCGTTGTCCTAGTCAAGTCCGTGAAGAGGCTTTTTGACCCCGGCCCTTAGCATCCCGAATAATGGTATGTTGGAAAATAAAAAGTTCAAAAGTATGGCTGAGCAATCTGGGAAGGGTGGGCGTTTAACTCCTGACTTGCTTATTTAATTCATAGGACGGTGCCTGGCGTGATTTTACACGTTTGTCACGCAAATTTACATGTGAAGGAGAGTCCTGACGTTACATGATATTTATATACGGTTTCTTTTTTTTTTGGAATATTCTTTGAAGCGACGCTCTGGCTCTGTGGCAGAACACCTGTTAGCCACACAGAATTCCTGTGTTCAATTCCTACTCGAAGTGCAGCTTTTACAGCAGAGCCTCTCGGGTCGATGTTTGCCGTATGTCGTAGATAAAAAAATGATCGCCATCAGTAATCGCCATGCGCCTAATTACCGGACTAAATCTCGGTACTGTTCCTTGATCGATTTCATGTACATGTGATCACTAGTTGATCTTTGGAGGTCTGGCGTTTTGAGTAGTAAGATTTGCCTAGTGCCTCTGCCACAATAAACAAGAGTTCTACAGCAAAGCTGTCATGATAGTGGTGTACTGAAATAATGAAGAAACATGTGTTAGGGCTAGTCCAGCACCTTCCTCATTGCGTAAAGAGAAAAGTATAGCGATAAACACTAATAGAAAGGTATAAAGAAAGTAAGCATAGCCGTGTATAGTATAGTATTGCGAATTGTGAGCTAATGTTTATCAATACATACTTATTGGTGTCTATCTCACATTTTCGATCATGGCCAACGCTTCTTTTTCGCCCACATGCAACGGTGCTGACGCCCACGCCGGGATTTGCATGAAACGAGCTAAATGCCATTGCCGAGTAAAAGCTGACGCCTCGTTTACACATTTGATCAATATCATTGCATCATCACGAAAGAAATTGTTTTACATGAACGTTACGGCTCATCGCTTATCTGTTACAGGGTCTGGTGCATGAACAACACTGACCCTTTCGTAAAAAAAAAAAACATCGTAGAAAGTGGCGCTCTCTGTGTATTCTTATGGCTCTTCCTGTTGCCCGTCATTGTCGTCATGCCCTTCAGTTGAAAATATGGTCAAGCGACACGCCTAGTCAGCTTTATTACGCTGTATACATTGTTTAAGGAACCAAAGTACCAGCACAATGGACACTTAGGTATGTTTACGCATATTACAGTACATGTCCACAGATTAGAAAAGACAGACAAATCGACCGAGAAGTCATGGATCTTGACCCGATGTTGTTTCAAGCGTGAGAGATGCAAATGAAGTGCGAAGACGTTATTTACAAATCAACCAGACATCCAAAAAGCACCAGGTACAAAAAAAGCGTTAATATCGTCCGGCTCAATTTAACATCTTTCGTTGACGATCCTTAATTCATCAAAGAAACGTCACAATTGATCTGTATAACGTCGGCACACTGCAAGCGTCCAAGAATACGAAGTGAAGGATCAAAACTGACTGGCGATACACTACACATAGAGCGGCAAAGAGCTCAGAATTCTCAGTGAATGTGGAAGAGATAAAAGTTGGTCCCGATTTACTTCAGCTTCTTGTACGGTTCAGTGCGTTCGACATTACTTTGAAAAGCTTTCGCGCTTTTTTATCTTTTTCATTCACTCACGCTATCTTTTTCCACTTCGTCCCCTGCAATAAAATGAAAAAAATAAGGTTTGCTGCCGTACTGCCATCATTTGGGCATTCTACTTCTTATCCATCACGGACTTGGGCAAAGCTGCTTTACAATAAATGCAAAAGTTCAAAAAGGGTCTGAAGAAAAGTTTCCGCACTGCTGCATAAACTCGTGTTTACGAGGCTTCATATGTCGTCCCAGATGTTTTACAATCTGGAGACGCTCAAAATCCAGCTCTCTCTTTCGGCTTCGTCGTATCTGCAGCAGGGTTGATCTTCCTCGTATCCATTGACATCATTCCTTTGGCTTGTTGCTATATTTATTTTTTATCTATATTAGGCGTGCGTTTTGCGGTTTCCTCATCTTGCACTGTAGTTTTCAAGAAAAAAGCTTTGCTTATACAGCCAAAACATCACAAAACTGCTTGTTTATAAGCCATTGTTTCTAACGAGCTTTTCTTCCCCTTGCAAACGTATGCTTCTTATAAATGCAAATTTTGAGAATTCTTCATTTGGCTCGATTGTTGAATTTTATTTTCCAGAGAATATTAAATAACGCAGAATGACTCTTCCTGCTACGCCACTTAAGTATGACGCAAGTGACACAGAAAGGGCTCGTGAAAGTTTCAGCGTATTCATTACCACGCTGTAAGCGCATTTATTTTAACGAGGAAATGAATCCATCTGTCCATTCGCCCGTTCATCTAAGCAACACTCCAAGTACCGCCATCTCGCATGTTTTCATCTTATATTCATTATATAGAATTACCATCATCCAGAGAACAAATAAAGGACGAAACGAAGAGTGGCTACCTACTACTACGACTACTACTCTTAGTGCTATTACTACAACACACATCGTGGACGCCCAACCCACGGCTTGAGGAGCTTCGTTGCCTGAAAAGAAAACATTATTCTTCTAACGCTGGGTTCTCGCCGCCGTTATGATCGCTACGCATCGCATCCGCATCGCATCCGCATTTCCTTACGATTCCCTTCGGGTATGTGGGGGTATTTTTTTTTAATGCAGTGCATTCACAAATGTGCACGAACGCGCACTTGTAAACCGAAAGACACGTAATGGCGACTATTATGTAAACATCTGGCTAGGACGTTTCATGACTTTAGAGTGTCAAATTGCCACCGAAAAGCGAAGATTGTGAGGTGCTTTGTAAGTAAACGTTTGTTGTACATGCACAGGGTAGCGTGTAGTCTGCACGCAATACCTTAGAACAAGAACCGTTCACACGTCCGCAGTCACGGTAAGGAAGTAGTAAATGTACGCACTCTTACTCACTTGAGACCTATCCTGGCTAAACCAAGAAATATGCACCTATTTCGCTTAGCTTGGATATAATGATCGAAATTATGGCACAGATGAGAAAAGAAAAAGTGACAGCTGTAGCTTTCCGCCCGTTTCGAGTGTAGAGGCACTACTCGCGCGTTATGTTATTCGCGTCATTTACCACGGCCACTTCTCGAAATGTCTTATCACGCGGTAACTTCATTCTCATGCCTAGGACCTCTTCTTGAGGATGGCAGAAAATCACGCTCTCCATGTTTTAGGCAGGAATGTTAAATTAGGATTTTATTTTTCGCTTGATTGGCACCGATATGATTTGCTCATCAAGTGCAAAAAACAAGTTCGTTCAAACAAGCCTTGATTGAGAAGCAGCTGTAAATGGTTGAATATTTGGCAAAAATAGTTACAAACTACGCTCGTTATTATACCGGAGAAAAAAAAAGGCATTCTGAAGATAATAATGGAAGCGATGATAAGAAATTCACGTCAAGGAGACCTCTTGCACTTTGTACAAGTACTATATGAAGGAAAATTTATTAAGGGTATATTTGCAAAACCACGAATACATCTTGAGATTGGACACACGAGTTGAAATTCTGCTGTATGATAGAAACGTACAATCGATAGATAGACGTATTTGAATTACAGTTAAATCTGAGTTTTTTATTGATACATATATGGTTTTTAATTTCTTAAAGATAAATGTCTGTAAGTATTGTTTTGATGACGGTTCAACCATGTTGCGCATCTTGGAAGATGAGCTTAGTCTTGGAAGATGAGCTTAGTGAAGCGTGATCTACGCAAGAGCCTTTGTGAAGCCGTGAACAAAAGCTCTTCCACCTATAAGTTTTCAGAGATACCTGTTACATTATTTCAACAGGTGGCGTTCTGCACCTTTAAAAGCTGAGGACCTACTTAGAGTTTTCTACTCTGCTGTGAAGAAACCATGAAGCGCTAGATCACCAGGGTTATCTCGGTGGATACTACTGTATTTGCCTCGGTAGAAATTTATTTACAACAGATAAAATTGTTTTGAGGTAATACATCAGAGTACTTTGAGCCTTTAAAAAGTATCATTGAGAAACACCTAAAGAGTTGAAAATACCACTCTGCTGGTGCTTGAAAATAATTTTTCTACGTTAATCTATTTAGAGACATTTTTTTACACGAATACCTGCCACGTTATTTGGGTAGAGAAAGACATCGTTTACATAGGTAATCTTTGGAGGCTACTTTGCTCCAAAGTGGCTATTTCACGACCCTGTATGGCGACGAAAACGTTTGGTTGTCCTCATGGTCACTTTCAGGATGTTTCTAATTTTGGATGTTCTGCGTAGCCTTTTCTTCTCGTTACTAATAGATAAAACACACTGGTTTTGAGTTTTTATGATGTATAAACACATGTAGTGCCACCCTTCCCCCCTCCCCCCCCCCCCCAAAAAAAAAAAACGTCTGAGGCGCATCTATAGGCTCCCAGGCGCAATGCGAGACGCAACTAGAAACACTGAGTGACGACGTCGCTCCCAGCTTGGCCAAACCTAGGCAAGCTCGCTGCTCACCCTTTCCGACATTTCTAGTGAGGCTACGCGCACCTCACGGGTACTGATGCGCAGCCCGTGTCTCAGTGTGAAAGCTGAAGTGCTACTATATAAAATTATTTTGAAATTACTCCATGTCTTCAAACAAGTCCTTATACTCTATATAAACGGTGTTCAGGCGCAATGAATTTACTTATTTGTTTATATGATCAAATATTTTCATACGTTTATTTAGGTGCAAGTCAAAGATAATAATTCTTGCCCTTATTTCTGCCACCTTGCTTATGCACAATGATATTAGCCCACTTATTACCCCAAAGTAGAGAGCTGTACTCGTAATGGCACCTTTATGCTATATAGCTACTAGTTTGGCGATAAATGGCATGGCTACTTTCAGTACGCTTCCCTTGAATGCTAGCTTCTTTACAAACACACTCACTAGCAATTCCGGTCGGTGGCTTGTGAATAAGTAGGCGTATCGTGTTGTAACATCATGTCGCCAAAACTATCGCTGCCCTTTAGAGTTACTTGAGCTCAATTTTTCAAATATTCTCTATAAATATATCCCACATCATTGATGTCCCAGTACATTAATACCATGACTTCCACTAACACTGAGTTTTATGGCTGCTAATGGTCTCGATATCCACACTGCCAGTTTCTGTTTTTTTGTTATATGAATACATTGTTTACCATTTCACTAGTAAGCTACCGTTAACAATAGGCTGCCTTCTTAAGGAAATCTCAATACTTGATTAACTTACAGATTTTAAAGAACCACGGCATCCTTCTCCAGCAGAGCACCATACTTACACGCAATCAAAAGCGAACTTGCAGCATCCCACTGACACCCAATGCACTTAAAGCAAAGCTGTGTGATCTTCGGATGAGCTTCTCTTACTCCTCCTAGTCCTAAACGGAACAACAAGGCGCGACTGCGTCTTCTATAGGCTCTACCCCAAACTTGCCGTTCTTATTTCGTGTTTCAAGTGGGACGGTCCAAATAGGAGTACCATTGGCAAATTAAAATACCGTTCCTTGTAAGTGTACGTGGAGAAATACCACACATTAGTAACCGAAACAAAGCCGATTAAAAGAACTTAGCCAATACTGAGACTTGGTCAAAATATTTCCTTCCTTCTTCCACTCATTGTACAGACTATTTACCAAGACGTTACGGTCCCTCACAGAAAACAACTGGGCTCTCAGCACCATTAATAAATAAATCAACTTATATGGTAACCTGCAAGCTCTTAGTTTTGCATCTGTCTGCTATGCAAGTTGAGAAGTGGTTTCTTGCTGCCCACTCAACAATGAATGGCTAAACGTATAGTATCAATAATGGCTCATGCATTTTGCATGCGGATCGTGTTGGGTCGCCAATTGCTTTGGAAAACAGGACAAAATAATTACGTTAATTTCCCTGAGGAGAACACGAGCACCGAGAGAGAAGATCAGATTAAGGAAATTAAATTGAGTTGTACCAGTTCTTTGATCTTCGTGCGCAGCAATGAACCAGAGAGCTAAACTGATTGAGAATTAGGGATATAATGAGATGAGGAAGGTAAGTTTATTTTGTAAGGCACGTATCTGTGAAATCTAACCATTGATTAGTTTAATTTCGCCGTGACTTCTTCCCGAGTATACGCAGTTTGCAATGAAGGAGGGCAACGCACACTACCGAAAGAATTGTATTACACACGTAATTTCAAACTTTACACAAATAGAAATTTCAAAGTGAAACTTTCTTAAGCATTTTATGGACAATACGAAGGGGAAAGGCCTATTTTTTTTCCAAAACAGCATTATTTTGAACCCCCTCTTCACCCGAGGGCGTTCCACACTCGACGTTTTTTTTTTTTTTTTGACTGCCTCTGTGATTGGAGAAATCGGAATCTTTGTATACCTCAAATTGTTTTGAACTGATTCCGTCACAAACGACTACCCAGATTTTGACTATAAGTGACGTCCTAAGGACGTCATTGCTGTAATTTATCGCCCGATAATAAGTTTCGGTGTATTTGTTGATACATCCGACGCTCGCTTTTCGCTTCTGTTAGGGCATTTATAGTTTTTACTAAAAAACTAAAAGTAAAGCAACAAAAAATAGTGTGTATGTTACGTTTTTTTAATTACTGGAATTTATTTCGAAACACGTACACTAAGCCCTCGGCACGCCACTCGTCCCTCGTTCGCCTTCATCCAAGTGAACATCATTCTGATCTCCTATCTGAATGTGGCCAATGTGTCTGGGTATAGGATCCGCGGTCTCACGATCCGAACGAGAATGCTGCTGTCACCTTGCCAAACTTACTAATGCGAACCCAAGTAACTCTAAAACTCAAATCTGAAACGAAAGCTGTTATTCATTGCATCTTGCATGTTCCCTTAAATTCGGATTTAGCACTTCGAAAGATAATATAAAGCGTTCATACGCAAAGTACAGAAACAAACTGATATCTCACCAAAGTACGCAACATTCGAGCTACGAGTGAAGAGTCAAGAGATGTTTCTGCACTAGAAAACTTTGCGTAGAAGCGTGCGGACTTCTCTGTTGAAAGATGATTCAGCCTCATTCTTATCGTCGAAACTATTTGGTTATTTGGTCAAGCTCAACGAGTCATGAGCTTCCTGTATTGCGGGTGAAGATAGCTTAACAAGCCAGTAAATCATTTCCACAGAGATAAAACCCACATATAACCAGAAAATGCATAACATAAAAGAACATAAAGCGAGAAATTCGGTGGTCGAAGTTGCCGAAAGCTTTAACTTTGTCGAAAGCGGAGCTTTGGTAGGGAAGAGGAAAGAACTTGAACGTAAGCCAATATGTATAGAAATTACGAAGACCAGAACCTGCAACTTTTGATTAGCATCCATTTCGAGCCATGAACTCTGTGTGTTCCTGGCGAATGGAAACGAAGCGCTGAGACGATGTCTGTGAAAAATATTGTGCGAATTTTTACATTTATTTTTCTCTTACATTTATATTAGCGTTGGGCTGTTTCTACGCCCCATGGCTGACGCGGTTTGTGATAGATGCCTTCCTCCACCTTTCTTTGATTTCAAATTTTTTAGCTAATATACTGGCTTAAATAAAGGTAAATTATTTACACCACCCGAATGCAAAATGTGCAGTGCAAACGTATACGTGGCTTAAATTTCTATACTTTAAACGAAATATAAAACTGAAGCTTTCAAAGACAGCCGTGACTTTGCAAAGCGTTTTTAGGTGAATGTGTACTCTCGTAGCACAGTGGAAGCACTGAGCGAAATAGCTCCAAGTGTGCAAGAAGGAACAAGATGTAGAATGGATAACTATGCGCTTAATAAATATCTTTAAAAAGATGCTGTGTTCCTCTTCGTCTCCTTTCTTGGTAAGCTTTCCATTTCTTTTTCTTTTATAGAAATGCGGAATCAGAATACGGAACCAATGTGAATGAGGCACTGTGAAGCTCTAGTAAACTTCATCACAACCTCACCCTCACTGCTAGCCTTCGAGGAAAGAATGTCAACCATAAGCAAAGCCCCGCATTTTCTAGTCACTTTCTTTCAGTAAGTGGCGACAAAGCTGCAATGTCCTTGCATGGATATTTTTATCTGCCTATATTCTTCATTATTGATGAACAGAGTTGTTAACAGGTATCTGAAACCAAAAGTCTTTGGAGGTTTTTAGTGTAAACAAATTAGGAGAATGAGACATTTGTACCGAAGTAAAAAATTATGAAAACTGATGTTCGTGTCCAACCATGAAGCCCAAATGGTATACAACCTACAATTCAAGAACTGCAATTTTCGCGAAATCGTCAAGCTGATCACCTTGATTACCAGAACTCAAGGAAACTTAGTGAAATAATAACACCTAAATAACTAAGTGTTTTCTGTAAATATTAAGAAATGCAATGCCAATGACACTATAGAAATAAATCTTGTAAGGATGAAACTGGAAGGTGTAGTAATATAGTGGGAGAAGGTGGGCTGTAATTAGGGAAAGTATTCGGAAGAAGGGCTTCCTTCATTGAAAACATAACAAACACAAAAATAAAAAACATTGGTGCCGATGGTCGGGTTGACAGAATGACCCTGAATCGCAATTAGAAACTTCCGGGGCACGTCATTCTTCCCTGGGCGAATGAGGCGTGTAGGATTGGGCACATTACATATTCAGAGTGCGCCCTTATTTGCACTTTCATTTGTGCGCTGAAGTGCGTACGCATACATGACAACTGCGCCCTGTAGAGAGCGCTCCGCACAGTTTTCTGTATCACTGCCTTCTTAACTGCCTATAGTAGCTGTTGCACAAGCTATATATAAATGCTCGTCATTTTCATGAAAAGGAACGGTAGATTTTTTGCGATTTGATGATGACAGCTGCTCACGTATCAATATAATTTCGAAAATATGAAAGAACTACATGAAACCTGCATGAGCGATTATTGCACAACTCGAAAGAAATTTGAATGGTTTCACCAAGTAGTGCAATGCTTGAACAGGGACACACGGGCTGTGGCCGCTCCTCCTTCCTGCCGACCGACACGTCCACGCTCTAAAAGCTAAGAGTGCTGGGAACTCTCCTTCGGAGGGTACTTTCTGGTCCCATACTTCACTCTCTTTTCGATAGTAAATCTCCTCTTGCTAAAGCAGAGTGCAGTGATTCTAACGGGTCAGAGCACTCCGCTCAACAGAGTAACATAACGCCGCCTGAAGCAGAGTAGCATGACCCCACCGGAGAAACCAGTACAACACCTCACGGAAAAAATAGCAGAAATTGGGCATATTTTTTACGCATATCTTCACACGCGGATCGTAAGGATGGCTAGATACGAGCACCATATAGGGCTGTTTAATACACGGCTGTCTGCACTACTGCTGTACGTAAGAGAAAGTGTACACAATGTGTTTTATTTGTTTTGGTCTCTGTGTACTAGTAGTGCAGATAGCCTTGTAACACAATGGGCCAACGATACTGCAGCCTGCTGTACAGCTCCCATATTTCCCAAGGGGCGTGCCAAGGAAGCTCACATTGTAAAGCGAACTCAATGGCCTTGAAAACAAAGCAACAAGGCTCTCGACCACTCACAAGCCGCTTACATACATCTCACACTTTGCCACTTACTGTGATGAATGTCAGCCGAAAGGGTGACCACGTGCTTTGAAGTGAAGAGGCAATGAAGGAATGCAAAGTGTGTTCTAAGGGCCGAACTGAAAAATTATTTTCTTTCTCAAAACAAATAAAATAATTTGATTAAACATCCTTCATTACTTAAACTTAATACGGTCTATCAATCGGCGAATCATGAGAATTTTCCTGGACCACATTAGTACAAAAGATACGGTCAAATATTGAGCAAATCACATATTTTTGCCGAGGATGACGATGATGATGATGAACAAACTTTATGATGAACAAACTCCTCCCCTTTCAGGTGCGAGAGAAGGGAGGACCAAACCTAGACGACGGTCATGATCTCATGGGCCCTGGCGGCGTCTTCGGCCTGCCGTATTAAGCGGGCTTGTAATTGAGAGTCAGAGCTGAGGAGCGCTGTATCCCATCCACTCCCGTCTGGCAATTCGCCTCTCATGGGAGCCTGCGGGCATGCCCATAAAATGTGGCTTAAGTCTGCCCTGTTGTGGCAAAATTTACACTTTCCGAATGAAGTTCCGGCACGCAGCGGTTCATTGTTACCGGACTAGGAAACGCGTGGGTCTGGAGTAGGCGCCACGCCACCGCCTGTCCTTTGTTCGATGACGAGTGTGCGGGAGGATAAATTTTCCAGCTTAGCCTGTAATACTGTGTAATATCTCTGTAAGTAGTCATCCGCTCAAATCTCTCATCATCCTCCCCGTTCGACCAGGACAATCCAGAGGCTCGGTCTGTGTGTCCTCCAGCTGTCTGGTGTGCAGCCTCATTGCCGGGCAAGGAGGAGTGAGCGGGTGCCCAGACTATTTCTATTGTTAGTTGGTCTTTGCATCCAGCCAATATTCTTAAAGCGATTTGGGATATTCGCCCTCGTGCAAAGTTTCTCACAGCCGTCTGCGAGTCGCTAACAATTAGTGGAGTCGAGGTGGATGCTATGGCCATTGCAATAGCTGCTTCCTCCGCCTCTTCTGCAAAGCTCGTTCTATATTTTTGCCGATTTCAAAACTTTTTTTCGGAAGGTTTGAAGTCTACTTCACTCCAAGACTTTTTTGTACAAAAGTACACTTCTCTAAGAACCACAATAATGTTAAGATTGCTTAAAGAGAGTTTCATCTCGCATGGCTAACTTTGAATATTTTTGTGGTTTTTGAAATGGCCCAGCATCTAGGTAAACCCCAAAAATTAAAAACGGTGCAGTAGCACAGCTAAACAAAACCTCTTTAGCAGCTCAACCGATGTTTTGAAGTTGCGCAAGCAAATATTCTTTTTCCACACATTTTTCTATTGTGCACACTGTGGCAAAAGCAAGCGAACTTTGAGGGAGCTCCACGGTATTGGAAAATTTGTTTGAGCCAAAATGTTTGGCCGCAATACTCCACGCGGTATACTCAAAAGGGTGTAATTATTTCGGCAGAATCTGCGATGGTCGAGCGCCCCGTCTTGGACACGTGGCATAGAATAAGTATATTGGCATAGAACATATATATATATATATATATATATATATATATATATATATATATATATATATATATATATATATATATATATATATATATATATATATATATATATATATATATATATATATATATTGTGGGCGTGTGCTACTTACATCGTTCTCATCCGTGCATCATCCCAATCACCACCATCCGCTTGTTTCTTTTTCCTCATTGCCACTCTGTGTCATCGTCATCGTCATCGTCTGTGTACAGGCTTTGCCCGTTCATTTTGCGAGGCCAAGACTACCTACCAAGACTTCATAACAACACACACACACACACACACACACACACACACATATATATATATATATATATATATATATATATATATTTATATATATATATATATATATATATATATATATATATATATATAAGGGAAAGAAGTGTATACCGAAGGGCTCGTTTTTTTCCGTGTTTTGACACAATATTAATGAGATTTAACAGACAGTAATGCCAAGGAATGTACAGGGGAAGTTATTAGAACCAATGGAATGTAAAAAAGAAGAAAGAAAGGTGGATGAAAAAATAAGCAGCCGTGATTATTATAATTATATATATATATATATATATATATATATATATATATATATATATATATATATATATATATATATATATCATCTCCGGCGCCATTTTGCGATATGGAGGATGCATATGCATGTGTATAAAAGTGACTATTTATACCATATAATAAATCAGAAGGAAAGTTAAACAGCAATATAAATAACGAACTTAGATGAAGCAGAAACTTGTGCCAACCAAAACGACTCCGCAAGTTCCGCTTCATGTCAATTATATTTCAAGTAGGGAAACGGTCTATTTTTTATTGCAGTTGACATGATAATTATAGCCACATGTACGAAAAACAAACAAAAAAGCAGTAAATTATAGATTGTGCAAACGCGGGGAAAAAGCGAGCACAAAAAATAAAAAAACACAAATACCATTTCGCCCTCTCTAATGCTTTGCGGTGGTTTCATGACGTTTTTCTGTCATACACTGGCCTTGCATTGGCTGGTGACGGGCCATTGCAAAAGGGGGATGGAAATATGTTTCGTGATGGGCATAGACAGAAAAACTGGAGAGATCGCCGTAGCAAGTAAGCGCAAAGCTGGATGCCGTTTGCGAAACGGAAGGACCGATCTACGTTAGTGACAAAAAGAAGCAGCAAGTAGCATGAATATAAGAAAGAGAGACGTTGTGATCGGAACAAGCGTAACACGCGAGGTGACGGCACCCTGACGGCAATGGCACTTTGCGGTGTACGAGACTGTGAGACTCGTGGGGGCAGGAAATTGCTCGCTTCAATCTCCCTTCCTCAGCGAAAGTCAAGATGGTGTTTAGCGGTCTACCGTGGTTTCTGAACCAAGTTCGAAGTGAACGTGAGAAAGAAAATTAAACCACTGATAAAATATAATCGATATTATTGGCTCTTTTTTTTATTCTCTCTAAGGACATTTGAAACTTTCTGCACATTGCTTCAGCTTTCTGAAAACTGTCTCATCACGTCTTCTTTCGATGTCCCCAAAAGTCTTAAAAAAAACCGCCACCACTCGCTTACAGCGTTCCTTTGTGCTTCTTCGGGCACTTTCTGCCTGGTCAAATGATAGACGTAACGGAACTTATATAGCTAGCTTTTTTCGTATATAGAATTTATTAGCTAGTTTATTATATTACGGCAGAGCACCATGCGCATACGCCTTGAAGTTTATTCGTCCTCAAGTTAGGTTACGAGGGTTTACTTTGCAACTTCTGTTCCCCACTGTTATTAGAACTAGTAGAAAAAAATCATATTTCCGAGAAAAGAGTTTGCATTAGAAAAACAAATGTGAATTAGAGAGTCTTTAACAGGCATCTATGACGGGACAGTTATACAGCTCTAATTTCACAACTCACCTTTTGAGCAAAACAGAGATTTTTGGAAATTTCAGTGACATTGTTTATGTTATAATGGTATCTTTTTATTAATTATTGCTGAGCTTCTGGGGTCCAGATACATAAAAAAAACACCAGGCACGCTACAGGTTTATTCCGGTATTCTGGTTCAATGTCAAGGTACTGTGGGTCTTTAACGCGCACTAAAATTCAAGTACACGGGTGTTCTCGGCAATTTGCCCTCATATAACTGCTAACAATTTGGGTGTGTTGCCTTTCTCGTACATATGCAGAAAGTTTTTTTTTTCCTCATGTTGGTGCTCATGGGTTGGAAAAAAATTCATTATGTGACGTGTTCGATGATGCTCAGAAAAAGCACCGCGCCTGCACTCAGGTCACGCAAAGTTTGAAGCTCCACCTTTCGGCAGCTTATGCTTTAGCTTTTCGGCAATTTTTCTTTCACTGTATCACGCGACGGCATGTAACAAATCGTTCTATCTTCTTTTCTTTGCCACAAGCAGCCTAATATACCTTGTGTGGATAAGAAATTTTATTGACGCCTATTAACCTAGTTCTCAGGACGCCATCAGCCTTTGTTACCGTGTTTCTCTTGGGTTCACAAAAGCTTGCACGGCTCACACTGTTTCGAGGCTGGGTGTTTCTATGGCTGCATACTAGCCCAGCACAAGGCTGAGCCCCAGCCAAAGAACCAATGATGAAGACAAAGAAAAGGCTGCAAGCACCTCCGATTTTAGTAAACCACGTAGGTGGCGCCGCAGGAACCAACGTCATTGTTTATCCACCGCGAAGCGCACTTCATTTCCCGTGTAATTTTAAAGTTAACGCACTACAGTCACTAGCAAGCTGCGTTGACATGCAAGCGCGATGTCAGGAGATTTGGCATTCTCTATTGCCTAAACAGCTATGTCGATTCATTTGTGGGGTTTAACGTCCAAAAACCACCATATGTATATGAGAGACGCCATAGTAGAGGGCTCCGGAAATTTCGCCCACCTGGCGCTCTTCAACGTGCCCCCAAACCTGTGCACATGGGCCTACAGCATTTTTCTCTCCATTGAAACTGCAGCGGCCGCAGCCGCGATTCGATCCTGCGACGTGCGGGTCAGTAACCAACTACCCGATAGCCACTAGACCGCTGCGGCGGAGCCGACAGCTATGTCACAATCACGAATCATGTTATGGTTTATGATAGAATTACCGTTAAACACGCGAGGAAATAGGAAAGAAAGCGGTAATTGTACAGCAAGAACCAACTAGGCCATAAAAATCTGTTCATGTTGATCTTGTTTAGGTAATATGGTAGTAAAGGGTGCATGCGCAGGGAGTAAAGCTTACCGAGCTAAATTTAAAAATAACGCGGTACTCTAGCTGTTTCAATTCCATGGTGTATTTCTATAAAATCTGCTTCGATCAACTGAGCGTACAGTGTCAGATAATAAATAGGTGGAAAAAGAAACACATTTATCTTTATAATGAATATAATACGTCATATCATTTACCACAAAATAGTTACTGCACACGAAAACGAAACTCATGAAAGTCAACTAACAAACTGAAACATCAGTTATAGTGTCTCTATTACTCTTCCGAGATGGTGCAGCATTTTGTTAGCATATGTAAAGTTCATTTGGCTTTTCTACGTGCTAAGAATAGCAAAATGCATTTCAAGAGTTGTAGTAATTGAGAAGGTGAATCGATTGTGAAATTCAAGTGGCTAGAGTCAAAACTTTGCGAACGGTGTTTATCTTTCAGACAGAACAATAACTAATGTGTTGACTATTACAACAGTGCGTTCTCATTTTCCTCGAAACACAGTTGGCTGCCGTCTCTGAGTCACGAATGATGAACGAACGGCGTCGCATGACGCTGGCTGCGTGCTGCCACAACGAATCCTAATCGTGGCCGCGCATGCTTTGAACGCACATCATTGGTGCGCGCAAGCGCCGTTTGGAAGCTGTTGATGAGCGTGCTGAAGGACTTGGAACTGAAAGTCTCAATGTAGACTCCAGGCTCAAGATTAAAACGTCTCTGGAAAACGGGCCTCCTCCCAGTTTGTATAGCGAAACACGATTACGCCGAAGGTTGGGAGTATACCACGCGAAGCTAGTTTTTCTCCGTATCATGGGAGCTGGGTCATGGTAGAAAAAATACTTCCCGTGGTTCTCCTTCAAGTTAGGTTAGAGTGGTTTTCGGAGAAAAGCGTATAACTGCTCGCGGCTCGGCCAACCTGGCTCTTTTTATTTGTCTTCATTCCCCAGTAACCTTCCCCGGTGCGTGGCGCAAAAAAAAGTTGAAAACTACAGGAACCAACTACGGCAACTGCCAGGCCAGTCGAAAAAGAGCGGCACCTCTCAACATTTATTCGCGGTGTTTATTGCGTCAAAGTGAACCACGCATACTATGAAGGTGAAAGCAGATCACTTCGCGAGCTATAGCTTAACCGACAGTAGGTATACAGCTACCGCCAAGTGTTGAGCTTTACATTTTACTGAAAAAAAAAAGGCTTTGGGAAATGTGAACGAGCAATACTGCCACGTTTAAGATCCCTGCTTAGACACGTACAACTAATAATATAGAATCGCCACACATTTTTCCCTTTTTGCTTATTGCCGAATCAACAAGAATTTTGTAATTTTTTGGGAACGCAAGAATATTGCTATTGCGTGAAAGAAAAGCTCGGCGACTTTGCAGCGAATTCTCATAACTGTACCTGGTGGCAATAAATATAGCTTGTGTTCAATAGCTGCCGTTAAAAACATTAGCCCCCCCCCCCCCCGCACTCCCGTAACTTGGCTTACTGGCTGCGACGTTGTACTGCTAGGAATAAGAGTGGGGCTTTGATTCTCTGCCCTGGCGGCAAAATTTTGATGGGTCTGTGTAGGTACAACAGCACCCATGTGGCAGATTCAAATGCGCGTAAAATCACACTTTTGTGTTTAAAGAAAAGAAATGGTCACCCGTGTTTTAGGAACATATCAAGGTATTGGCATGTGAAAGTTCTGAAATTTTAAAATCTTCTGTAATGTCTTAGTTTTGCTTGCCAGGACGCAAGCGCTCAAAACTGACTGAGTGCGCCTACTTAAGATACCCCAAACAAAGCTGTTAGACAGTAAATAAGTTCTTTATTCGAATAGTAACCGTGTAGAATAAGCGAAGAGAAAGTTTTCCACGCGTTACCTTTATATTTCATATTCAACTAATAGAATCATCTTTATCATCAATCAATTACATGAACGTGACAGACGCTCGTCCGCTCCTGAAGGCCGTTTTTTAGATAAACAGAACATTCGTAGCGTAAGTTGCTAACAATGTACGGTACTACGTGTTTGGCTAGTTAAAGGTCCATTAACAACACCGGGGTTCAAGCTACTTGGCACTGCGTACTTAAGCAGCACTAAACGCGAAGCTTTTGCATGAAGGAAAAAATAGACTACCTAAAGAAAATACACGAACGACGAAATGACCCCTGTTTTTGTGTATTTTGTCATAGGTAATAATTCACTGCTCTCAACGGTGGTGAAGGGATTTCGATTCATTGAACATCCTTACGTCTTTTAATTGAAACATATCTCTCTGGCTTTTGAAATATTGCATCTTTTTTTGCTTCTACACTCTTTGGTTTAGTACTCTTCGGTAACGAAGATTTTCTTTATTTTACTGCATCGTTTTACTGTTTTATTTCGTTTTATAGGTTATCCTAAGCTTCATAAAAAACGCTGATCGTAATTTTAAAATGCCTGCTCCGACAATTTTTTATGATACTTACAAACTAAATAGCTGTATACAATTGTGGTCGCGGGATCGATTCCCGGCTGTGGCGGCTGCATTTCCGGTGGAGGCTTAAATGTTGAAGGACCGTGTGCACATATTTGAGAGCCCAATAAAGAACCCCACGTGGTCGAAATTTCCGGAGCCCTCCACGACGGTGTCCCTTATATTCATACGGTGGTTTTGGAACTTTAAACCCCACATATCATTATATACAATTGTGACTTGCGATTCCCGTACATCTATGCCCAGAGAAGCAACACATTCTTCCTTTCCCACTTGCATGACACAGAATGAACGAAAGACCATTCATTCTTGAACTTTTTTGTAGCTCAGTGAGAGCACGGACGTGAATAACGACCTGTCGAGAACATACTAAATGAGCAAGCATTCAATTCGCTTCACGTTACCAAGACGGTGTCGCCGTGCTACCCTCAGTGGTCTGCCAGCAGTGCCAATGGTCACGTTCTTCATTATAAAAGCAGCCGAAATTCTGGCTATAATTACGTGCGGGCTCTAATTAGTACCGACAGACGCCAAAGTACTCGCACTGATTCGTCTTGTGCGCACTGTTGGGCCCCTTTTCTGTTCTGAGTTTTGACTTGCGCCATTCTCTTCACTTGTTCACATGCCCTTTGTAACTTCTCTTGAAAAAAAACCGCAGTCGTCAAGTAGGTGGAAATACATGATGTCCAAAGGCAGATGAATAAGTCGACGTATACATTTAAGTGAAGACAGAAGGTGACTGTTCAGGAGATATGGGTATAGAGAAGTGAGTGAAGCACAAACTGAATCATGCTTGCCAACACTATAGAAACTTAAGCTCTCCTGTAAGCATGCAATGTAAGCGTAGCATGACATTTCGAGAAACACGTTGACTTTTGTTTTGTGAAACACAAGACTTTCCACGAAAAAGTCAGTGCACGACTCTCCTAGCTAACAGAGTCAACGTGCCTCTCTGAAAGGAGTACTCTCCTTAGGCTCTAAGATGTGTAAAAAAGCAAAGCACACCTTTTTGTTAAAATAAAGCCCGTAGCTACATAAAAGCGTGCTCATGAGAAATGTTGATAAGGTGCTCTCAAACGTTTCCTGTCGTAAGGCTTCTAGATAAAACTGTGAAAAAAAAACTCCTCCATGCTTTAAATAAAAACAAAACAACGAAGAAGCAGCATGCATATAGGGGTGGTAAATGTGGGCTACGCATGTAGGACTGGCAAAAGCTGCATGTGAGTGCGGCAGATGAGTCAATGCCCATGTTCAACGAAGCAAGAGTGGGCCAAACAAGTAGGTTAACGAAATTCGTGTATTCGAAAACCACAAGACTGAAAACTTTCATGAGTAGTTTCGTCACTTTTATTCCGCAACAATCAAATTGCAACTTTCAACATAAAATTATGTGTTTGGCTCTTCACAACTTCAGGGTGGCTGATTGACTTTACTACTGTAGCAGGCTCGCAAAGTAATAGAGACTCGTGAAAGATAATAACACACTAGCAACTAAACAATTTGTAAAGGCGATTAGCGTTCTTATACGCTGCATTGTCCTATTAATCAGATTATTTTGTCTTCGGTATCGATGCATTATTAACACTCATTTTATGTTAGCCTCCTTCAAAACGAAAATACCTTATCCAGCCTTTGTTTTATCTTTTCGCTTATCCAGTGGCAATATATTTTTCTTTTTCTTCTGATTGTAAAGTTTTGAAATCCTGTTGCCACATGTTTAAAATTGCATTGCTCACTTCCGGATTCTAAAAATACGGGTATAGCACATTGTAAGCGAGAAAAAGTTTGTGAACTATTTACAAAAACACAGAAAAGGTGGAGGTAACGGGTGTTTTGTTTTTATTGGTGTTGCTAAAGATAAAGTTACATTTATGAACAGCCTACTACAACAAACAAACGAGGAGAAAGTTAGAAGAAATAAATGATTATACAAAGGACCACCAAGTCTGAATGAAGTGACCATGTGTGTGCAGCAGACTCATTAGGGCGATGTAAACATGCCAAAACATATGATTTCTACACATCTCTCTACAATCAGACAAACAAAAAAGTAACAAACATACAGGTACAAAGGAACAACACGCTAATCAAGTTTCACGTTAATTTAATATTCACGCATCGTCTGGTCTGTCCAATATGTGCACGCTCACATTACAATGGCAATTTCTAAACAACCTCCAGCAATCTGTTCTGACATAAACAAAAATCTGTATACGAGTAAATGACCACAGGTAAACTGACACGGGCTTGTCAGTTTCAGTGGTCACTTGACCAATGGAATTTCAACAGTGGTACCATCGTTGCCCTGTCAAATCAACACACGGGGCAGAGTGTGGTGTTTACCAGACAGGGTCTTCATCCTCTGAATAGCCTGACTCTTAGTTGGCCGCAAATTTGTTTTTTCTCTCTATGTCTCTCTGTGTTCGGTAGGCTAATACTTTGGTCTGATGAGCAACTTCGTTAGCCATACCAAACGCCGTGTGTATACATGCTTTCAACTCGGAACAGTTCATTACCTTGCATGTTTGCGTATCCAAAAGAAACGACATCCTCAGTGGCTTGCACATCACCATGGCGACGTTTCATTCAAGCTTACTGTAGTCTCTCCGCAGTTCTCCTCAGTCGGTGGAGCATGCATTGCGGATGACAGGATAAGCTCGCTCATTTTGCTCAATGCATGTGTACTACCTCTGCGTATCAAGAGCATGGCTCGACGGACGGATTCCTCTGATTAGCCCTGTAATCCACTTTGGCTCGCATCACTGCGTTCTCTCGTTGGGCAGTGCTTAAGTGTCAACATCTACAAACCTAAACGACGACGCACTGGAACGTCTCCAGAATTAGGTCGTCTTGCTTACCCCGATGGCGTGTCTCCTCTTCCACGCTTGTTTACGTTAGAGATGCTTAAAGCTCCCTTTCTTTATCCGCATAGCCCATATTCCTTTCAATCTTAGATAAATGACATGGCATCTGGCACACTTACTGTTCATCGAGGTGAAGTTTCAAATGTTGAAGCTGCTGCAAAATTAAGGAAACTATCAACTCAAGAGGTGCGAACATTCTCGAGCCAAGTTGAAGTACTCAATCAGTTTTTCCTTCAAGATACGCAGCATATTTGCCGCAACTCTAAGTGCAGTTAGTGCAGGTTTTTGTGCTAGCGACTTTGTCCGCAAATTATCACATTGCGAAAGTTTCGGCGTGAAGTAGAAAATGCAAATTAGGATAACTTTCTCAATTATTTCTATACATTCTCCGCCATTTATAACATACGATGATGCTGGCCACAGTATGCCTAGTCCAGTCTTTTTAAATATGTTTTACTATACTACAAAATAGAGGATTGACATTGGTCCACAATATTTGGGAGCATCAAGTCCGGTGGTGTAAAGTGATTCAAAATGTGAAGCAGTGAATAATATAGGTAATTTTACCTTAATTTTTATCTGACACCCTTTTTTGCACAGTACACGAGCTATATTGTGATTGATCTCATTTGTAACGAGGCTGTCTATATGAGATTGTATCCGCAGCCTCAGAAATACCATATTCTCACCGTGACACAAAGCTGCCCCATTTATTAAATCTTAATTTCTCTGATTACGGAAATACAGAACATTCCACAGTGAATTCACAAAGGTAATTCATGCTGCCGCAAATGTTTCTGTAGTAATAAGCGTTGACTTCCGGGTCATTCAACCCTGAAAAATGCGGATGAGGCCACACCGCTTCAAACGTACAGTGTTCCTGCACGTTAACGTCAATGTAAACACAGAAAGGCAAACATAAACACAAGAACCCAAAGACAGAACCTCTCCCACATAATGGCAGATATAGTGCTTGCACCGAGCGCGTTACAAACTTCTGATCTAGCCATAAACGCAACGAGCTTGGGGCGTAGCTCGATTGTTTCAGCAGGCAATAAAAACAAATGCTCGCATATACTATTTTCAAGAAGCTGTGACGGTCGAAAATGAAATTGCAAGATATAAAGGTGCTGTGAATTCCCCGTAAATTATTCCAACTCAGAGAAGGCCATGGCGAATTATCCCCTATAATGCAGCAAAAAACGTATTTGCTGTGGCTCAAGTTAGCCGAGAATCACATAGCCAGACAGTTTATATTCAAGCAGACGTAATTAAGTACTTATGAAGAAACATGGCAAATTTATTTCATTTCACATAAATCTTTATTAAACATGGGGAAGACGTGGCTGACATCATTCCAGCTTCCATCAAAGCAACTGTGACCGATGCTCAATAATCTCGAAATATTTCTCAACTTGTGAAGACAATAAACTGTAGCCCACCTTTCTACTATTAAAAAATGAACGGTTGCTGAAGGGATGGCCTAAAAATGTGGGCGGTAATTCAGAGATATGACATCGAGCGGAGCAGGAAAAGGCACTCAATTCTGGTAAATGTAACACAAGCAAAATTAGCAAGCAAGAAATCACTAGCGAAAAAAATAAGAGAGAAAGGTGAAATAGAAGTCCAGTATCACAGCTCTCGTGGCTTCTCGTTATAGACTACTTGCGTGTGGCATGGCTCAATTCTCTCTATCAAGGGTGATGGTGTGGTGGTGGCCAATCAATGTTACCTTCCTAGCTTGCCTCAAAAACTCGCCGTGTGGTTTATAGCATCTGGCTTCAAATCGTCAGTTACTCATTCCTGACTAAGTATTTATTTGAGAAGCCAGGCATTATTTTTATCTTCGGTGCCAATAAGGTGACTTTGAATTTAGGATGTTGCTTTTTACTTGTTCTGCAGATCTCCTGTTTCTGTTATTGCCATTAGGTTGTATTTCGCATATGAATGTAATTTTTCTGTAAAGGCTAAGGCCTGTAGCATTGTCACTTAACTTTTCAAAGAAAAACCATAAATTATTGCAAGGCAACACATGGACAGATAAAGAAGAGCATGGGACTGGCGCTAATTTCTAAGAATATCTATTCAATAAACTGACGTATATATATATACACAAAGCAAGAGTTGCAATGAGCATGAAGCTAGTGATGAACAAAGGCAAAAATCAGAGTCACAAGGAAAATACATGTAGAAACACTCCATCAGAACAGCGCTGCAAACGTTTGGTGGTTGCACTCATGTTTTACAGATAACATGTTCCGAACTGTTAGAAGAATGCAAAAGAAACAAAGTGAAAGCAACAAAATTTGTTGCGCAATGTTTTGGTGAGATACCAGGGGTTCTAGTTAAGTAGTAAATGGAAAATGTCATAAAAACTTTTTTTATCCAAGTGGTGTGCCATTATTAATGGGAGGTGCAGAGTTTTGAGCATAGCTAAACAAAAATAATGATTGTTTTTTTCTTAAATAGAAGCAAATGTTCCTTTGTATCAAGGTTAAGAAAAATAATTCTCTTTCTTACCCGTATTTTCTAACAACTTTACGAACGATTTCTAACAAATTCACTTTCTCAGTTAAAGTCTTCTTCAAACAACCTGTTCGAAAGGGGCAGTGCATTAGGTTTTAACGAAGGTTGAATATTCAAAGTGGGTTGCTTCGATACCCCTTAGTCTTCTCCAGTAACCCTTTTAAGAATGCAGTGCCCCAGGCTTCTCACACTGCTTTTCACTTTAACTTTCAGTTGCTGGTACGTATTCTCGTTGTGAATGTCCAGTGTGTTATTTCTACTTAGGCTCCACGTTAATGAAGAAACCGCATGAATATTCATTTGACTGTAAGGACCTAGACAAGGCGTTTGAAATTGTGTTTCCTATCTTTTTCTTGTACGCGAGTTCATATTTGAACAGACGGGCACGGTTAATATCATGTCCCTTCACACCTCTTATTTTCGAAATTCTTCAGAACAAGCACTTCCACGTGAAAGTAGGGGCAGCGCCACAACTTTTTGTGCAGGTAGAGAAAAAACTTATGTCTTGCTTTTTCCTCTAACTGGGGACTCTAGGGACAAGATATCACTACGTGTTTCACTATTAAAGACGATGTTTAAGGATCCCCAAATTTTCTTTTTCTGCACTGACGTTGTTGTCATTATCTGTAGTCTTAACTTCACTCTGATTACCAATAATTAGGCTCCTCAATTCGCTCTTCCGATCTTCTTCACTATACATACATATGCATGTTGATAAAAAAAGGTTAACAACACTTTTATTTGCAGCTGTTCCGAGCTTTAGTAAGCTTTGCAATGTTATGCCCTGGAGCTTATACAATGTTAAAAAGCGAAATGCTTGAACTTAAATAAGAGTCACAAAAACATACTATAAAATGTTCATTCAACACAATTTCGATTCATGCAATTGTTTCTTTTTAATATTTCAATGGTAGCAACAAAACTCCTCCCTAATGCGTATTATGCAAACATTTTACGCTAATTCTCATGAACACGCCCATACTCAATCCTCGTCGGATCGGTCAAGATTAAGAATAGAGCAAGACCATTTTCTAAATAAGCTTTAATGTTTTTACGAACTGTTTTGTTCTCGGGATGCCGCTACCCAAAGTGGCTAAATAGGTCACTGACCGCATGGCTTCGCTGAATTTGTACGCAGAGTTTTAATGCGTTCCCAGCCACCACTACATCAGAAGCTTCCGAGCTACTATCCCGGCAAACGCATTTTAATGACCCTTATTCGCTCTTTACATTGCATGGATGTCTCAATGGACATTCCCTGAAGAGCAGTCGTTCTCGCCAGAAGCTCGTTCTAAGGAAATCACCGAAATCGCCCGTAGACCATCACCGCAAACACCGGCAAGCTATGCGTTTGTCGAATGGCCGCAAGTGGTAGCATATTGCGTTCTATGCCATTTACGTTAACGCAGCAAGCTTGTTTCGTGCTTAAAATAGTCTTAATGATGCATAACAGTTCCTCAAGACGCCAGCATTTGACCGAGAAGACAAAGAGTAATTGTCGAAAGCAGAGGAGCAATGCACCTAACGTTTCTGTTTGCCACTTCGATAGATTACTCGCATGTCTCTTGATAGTTGCGTCGCTTGCAATGCATGTACTTTCCAAGTTGTTCAATACCCATAGATTCTTTACAATTTCAGTTTGTGATTAGTCTATGCAAGTATTCTTGCAATGGTTAGAAAGAAGCTGGATGTCTCGGAAAGCTAATTGTGCGTTAAGAAAGATGCGTTACTTCTTCATTAGCCAGCCTTTATGTTATGGCGTTATTAAGGTTTAAATAGGCGTAGGTAAAGTACCTGCTGTTGTGTACACGTCTGAAGTGAACGTGTACTGTTCATATTTTTGCTAATGCTCTAGCTTCTACCATGCAACGCCGGCGAATCTTGAAAGACTCTTAATGTAGCGGCTGTGTTTCAACGAGATTTGGCTTGAGCCCTCACGTACACATGCAGATGCGAAATTTAGTTTCTTTTATTGAAACCTAATTGTAACTGAAAACAATTTGCATCTTAAAAGCTAACTGTATGATGCTGCTGACAGTACGCTGTTTTCTTAAAATATTTTTTCGTTTAATGTCGTCATTTTTGTGATTTTCATTTCCTCCATCTAGCGCCTCTGCTCAGGTTGTGCTCGCGCAAACATTTAATGTGACCGTGAAACAAACAGCGTTATACGTTCTGATCCCAGAATTTCTTCGGTATGCTTATAGCGTCCACGACTACACATGCCACGAAAGTAAAATAAAGTTACGGAAATAAATAATGGGCGAGCACGAGAAAAAGGAAAGACGGGGACGTTAATCAGTATACCACGAGTATTTAAACACTTTCTGCACTGCTCATGAACTGAGCGCACATGTTAACGAAAGGTCACGCTAGTGCATCCTTAAAATACATCAAAGTGATTGCTACGCTTCTTTTCATTCGAACTATATAACTGTCACAATGTTTGTGGAATCCAAAACTTAAACACTTAAAAAAAGAGCTCGGATGTGCTCAGACGTTTTATCAATGGTCAAGCTTTCGAGTGCAGTACCGTGTTCTGGCGAAATGCTCAAAGGATGGTAAATAAAAAAAAAAGACAAATATTCGTACGTGTCGGCTTGTCTTTTCTGGGAAAAACAATAAGTGCTTGGTTCATCTAAACAGTCTTGTCGTATCTTTTTATTGTATAAAAGAAATTCAATCAATGGGAGAGAGACATTTCTCTCTGCCGTTTACTACACGCATCTCTAAAAAAAAAAAGAAAGATGATGGAACGCCATGCTAGTTCGTTCTATTGCCCACTTTGCCTTCCTCTATGAAAAGAGTAATTGCGTTTCGTGGTATAGTTTGATCTATTAGCCCGAATAGAGTCTTTTATTAAGACAATAAAATACCCGCGTTATTGAATGCACTTGGTATTTGAGTGTGAATGGCAACTGTGCACCATTTCGTGAGTGGTAATTGGTTCAGAAAAATAGTTGGTAAGACAACGCTTCTTCACAGCGTTCTAAGTGAATAACAGATCGCATCCAAATGAAAAAAAAAGCTTCTGATGTACGACGTAACACTAAAGAATAAAATCATTCTACGACCATTGCAATAGGTGTCACGTGACATGCAGTGCCATTCATTTTCGCAATGCCCAATTAGTCACAATCGTTTTTGCCAAGCAAGCAGCACCTGTCTCGATAGGAAACATAATATTTCGTCAAAATTTATCAAATTACCGTAATGTAATCATGTCTAAGCTGCTTTGTTTACTCATGGTGTGGCTCTATATTTCTGGGCTCATCGAATAAGATGTACTTGGCAATTCATGCCGGAACGAATAACCCTAAAATTATGAATACAGTCATGTTTCTTAATGTTGCCGATGTTGCAAACCGAAGGTTGATTTCTTTCCTGGCAAATAAAAAAAACCTACCAATACATGTGGTAAAAAAAAAAACGTGTGTGCCGACTAAGATTCTAATTTACATTTCTTTGTAATTTTTCGTTCAATTAGAAGCGTCCTTTGTAGAAACAGGTTCAACCCTATGCATTGTCAGAAACATAGATGATTTCTATTCGAAATTTGCAAAACATGGACATAGTATTAAAAATAGCTGCTCCTCATGTCCCGTGGCGCTAAAGCACGTAGTGTATTACCTTTTCACTGGGAAACCTAAAGGAACAGTGTAAAATAAAATACAGGAGCACGAAAACAAGCCTCTTCCTGGCTGTCTATCTATCGGAAAATCCTAGCATATATGACCATGCATCGTTCATTCTGTATAAAAAATAAAAATAATAAAATTTGTGAGAGAATAAGTACTGCACTTGAAAAACAAAACGTTCTTATTGCATTAGTTTTCAATCTTTACCTACATCAACAACAAAGAAGTCAACAAAACAATCATGCTGCAAAGAACCGGGTGATCACCCTGCTTTAGGTAAAGGTTACAGAAAAAGATAAGGTCACATGGGTATACAAGAACACAGGCAAAAACATCAACAAAACAACGAGCCTCAAAAAAAAAAGCAGGTGGTCAACCTGGAACACCACATGCTGATACATTCAAATAGGCGAATATTTTTCTGATAAAATTACGGACGTTTCGCTGACCCAGCTGCCTCGAGAATTCAAACAGGCAATGGTTCTGGCGTCCCAGTCTAACAAAGGCACTATGGAATCATAATATAAGCGGCAACAATCACTCGCGGCCGCTGCATCAGTAAACCATCCGTAGCTTTACCAGAAAAAAAATTGCCGTATAAGAATTTAACGGCATGTGGTGTTCCAGGGTGATCACTTGGTTCTTTTGCAGCCTTTTTTGTTTTGTTGACTTTTTGCCTGCGTTCTTGTATAAGCATGTGATTTTATCTTTTTCTGTAACCTATATACATGTGCGTGTTAGTAATAATAAATCAGTTGAAAGTCTGCGTGGCTCCCCGTCTCTTGTGCTCGTTGGCTAAATTGTCATGCTGAGCAAGTTAATAACGGAATACCAACTAGCGCAATCCCACTTTTTACTTTATTTACAGAACAAGTTAAACGTCGTGAAGCATCTCGGTTTCTCACTGCGAAGCATAACTTGTATTGGTTTCAAACCGCTACAATTTTTAAAGACTTTTTTTCGTAAATTTAGGCTCACTAATAGACACGTTCCCCACAAAACACGCATTCAAATTTCTGACCTCTTTTCTCAGCAACAGGTGAACAAATCGACTCCTGCTAAACAAGGGGATGCTGAAAAACGAACTGGTTAAGCCAGTGCGGCTAAAAGACTTGTGGGCCAGTAGACATGCACCCGTCTCCCGAATACCTTCAATCGCAACTTTATTCATAATCATTGTAGCCAACAACCATCCTCAAAATAAATGCGCTAGTGCTGCGGAAAAAAAATGAATGTAAAGACATATTTCTCAGCATGCATGAATGATTTCCCCGATGTATCCAAAAGCAATTTTGTCGACTGCCAAGATGCGTTTAAAAGAAAGCCAGAAAAAGCTATTGCCATAGATCGGGATCAAATACATACACATTATTTAGATCCCCCGTTCAGAAAGACCCTACATGCAGAACTTCGGTGTTTTCATTGTATGGAGGAACACCATTCATGTGGGTTTGAGTACACGCAGCCTCATAATATTGGATCGAAAAGGAAACGCATTCACATCGGTGCGGCATAAATTATCGGGGTTGAGCTTTTTTTTTTCTGTGCCTCATATGTAAATAAAGAATATTTCAGTTTTTTGCTGACTTCTTTTGTGTTTATGGCACCCCTCTTTCCTCAGTAAAGGCGTTTGCTGTGTGTAGTCGTTCGTGTTACTAATATTTATTTTATCTTACAGCTCGCCTTTAGAAATCGCATTTCGGGTCCTTCAAGCTCGGTTTGATTACATTATACTTTCAAAGGAGATGAGCTCTTTCTGTCTCCGTTTAAATTGCGGTTGACGTGTCGTTGTGCTATTATCTGCGCTGGCTAAGTTAAGCATAGCAGTGAAACACGAATCATATTTCGTTTATCCATACCGCTTTTTATTTTTCCTTTTCTGAGTTTGTCAGTGAGTTCACGCCGTTGGTCGAAAGAGAGAAATACTCAATAGTTGATAAAACACAGTGGAGTTGGTGTGGCCTTGTGAAAATGATGAACGTAAAATCGTCACAAGTAATTATTACTTCAGCGGGTCAAGAAGTTCAAGTCTGCAGTGCATTATATTAGGATAGTTTTCGCGCTAACCTGCTCTTCCTGTTTCTTGCATGAGCCAAGGTGTGCTTAATATAACCTACGAATACAATATAACCTGTCTTATTTTGAGCACATATTTACTATTTGAATAGTCCAGGCGAGATCAGGAAGAGGGTGCGCAAATTTTCGCCCAATTGCTACTTTATGAGCAATATAGACAAAAAGGCTGTATTTCTGCTTCTGCAGTAAAACAAAGTATTGAATGTGGCATGCCTATCGGAGGAAAGCGGGGAATAAATTTAACTGAATGCTCATTTTCACGCTTTGTGAAAGTCGCAGACGCAAAGCTTTCCGTTCGCTTTATGCGCAAGGTTTGATACAATTTTCGGATCAAATTCATTAGTACAAAATTTAATGCCTATGTCTGACAACAGCAGACAATGACGAAGGAGAAGTGATCGTGGGCTTCTGGCCCTACCATCATCATGTGCTGTTTTGTGTTCAATTGTGTGCACTAAAGGCATTTTGTTCGTGCTCTCGTGACTACGTCTTTCTGATGTCGCTATGTCTATGGTTGGTGTCACATGACAGGATAAAAGTAAAAAATGACAACCATTGAGGCTATGAATAAGGCAATGGAAATGATACGGATGTGTACAGCACAAGACAGCCTACTTGCAGATCACTCTATTTAAGGTTGTTTCTATATTTTCAATAACTTTCTATTCATTCTAATAAGTGACAGGTGTCAATAAATGAGTTCTTTGAAATTGCAAATTTTGTTCTTTTTGTTGTTGTTTTTTTCGTTGTACCTGTAGAAGCAGAGGGATACTGCACGCAACTTTCAATACTGATTTTCTTGAGCGCAGTTGCCCAACAAATTCCCGTTTCATCAAACGGTCTCGCACCTCGACATATGAATTAGAAATGTCTGTTCCTGAGTCAGTGTCTAGATCTTTCAATTAGTGCACCCTACGCTTAATCATTTTGTCTTGCTATTACCGTAACGCAATGCTTAAAATGTGTTAGCCTTAAGTTCTCAGATATGTTCTTTGATATGGAAACAAAAACCTTCACAATGTTGTTGGAAATGTTATTTTTTGTACAAATTAATATTTTATCTATCGTGTATGCTCTTCATTTTTTTTATTTTTCAAGTCTGTCAGCTCACGAACAAAACCTAAGTGATCGGATTATACACAGTAGCAAAAACATATGTTTGCAAGGCCTTCACACTGGTGCCTTAATATTGAAGGTTTTAGATGGGCCTATTTGCTGCTTTAATTTTCAATCTAGACAACATGGCTGATTTTTTTATTTAGTGTGAACAGCGGCTTGCCACAGGGTTATTCTGTGCTAATATTCATGTAAGGTGATAGTCTCAGGCAAAGTGCACTCACTTCCCTGGTATTCTACCTTTGTAACAATAAAAAGAAGGTAAGTTTTACGCTATGGCTACTTCTAACAGCACTTTTCGCTGGTTGAAGTACCGTAGGTCTTCGATAATACTATGAATTTAGCGAAATCACCAACGATGGTAGTCGGCTAGCTGCAGACAGCTTCTACAAATGACGTCTTAAACGAAGGTTTTTTTTTAGATGTGCTTAAGATATCAATAATGGCTAATTGATTGTATACAGAAAATCATCTCAAATGAAATATACTTCTTTGCTGTACGAAGTTATTTATGTGTTTCCCACCTGTTGCATAGTGCAATGTATCAGATGTGTGCAGCGCGGCAAGCGCCACCAGAAGCCGTCACTGTAATGAATGCCTTGCAAAACTATTCCTCCATTTTATTAGATAAATAAAGAAGTGAAAACACTTTTCCGTGAATTGCACCTAGTAGCTTCAACAACAACAAAAAACAAAGGCCTGGAACATCGCCTAAGCATAAATAATGTGTCAAAGGCATTCTTAAGCAGCGAGGATCCGGGCATCAGAGAAAACGCGTGGTCTGTTATACACTCACCTTTTTAGCTTCTCATCATCATTCCTGTCTTTATTTTGTCTTTCTTCCTGTATAGGCGTAGATTATTGTCACGTGCTTGCCCAAGAAAGACGATGACAGTTGTGCATGTGCCACGAAGGACTACGAAATGGAAGAAGAAGAAGAACTCGCTTTCGCGTTCTAATTAAAAAGATCGACCTGCTTCTGGTGTCTCAGTCTCTACGGCAAGACCTCTGTTTTGACGTCGTGACAATATCAAGCCCGACCAAATCATAACGTAGGGCAATATGTCCACCTTTCTAAAACTACAGTTCTCAGAGCACCACTTACGTTAGCAGAACGACGAAGCCGATCAGAGCCTACTGGCCCGAACCCCAAGTACATCAGCAAGCTCGCCCGTCTTGGAATTTCGAAACAACACAAGAAAATCGCGTCTTGGTAAGAGTTGAGAGCGATACAACAGGTACTTGTGCAATAGGTACATTGTTTTGCAAAAAATAAATGCACTTTGCACTAAGCTGTACAAGTCTGGGTCACAGCAGAGCTACATGGTGGGAACGTTTCAGCTTCTTTTGTTGACCATGTGTACAAAGTGCTTGGATGGTTATTGAGGTCAAGCTCATTTATGATTACGATAATTTTTTACACACGATAAACCTCTACCACTACAACGTTGCCGTCAGAATGCACCACCTGCTTTTTGAAAGGCTACGAAGAAACATTGAACTACCAGTTCATAAACATAGACATTTTCTGCTTTCTATATGAAGTTATGGTTCTACCCTAAGTTCTATTAAAGCAACCCTTTTGCGGCCGCTGATTGCAAACAATTATCTTACTATTACTGTCTAGTTCACAAGAATGGAAATAAAATAAAGCGAAAGATCTCGTGCTTTACAGTTTTCCAACCAGCGCGCCATGCGCCCCCGAGCATTGGAAGCAAGCTCAGCGGTCACGCACGTAATGGGAACCTCTGGTCACGTAGAACGTTTTGCTTTCAAATGGCCCAGAGCATGCCGCAGCTGAAGGCTTATTGCTTCCGTACAGGCCTGCACACACTGGAAATAACAATTGTAGCAGCGTCGGCTGCTGACCCTCCGGTCGCGGGATCGAATCGTGGCAGTGGCAGCTGCATTTTCGATGGAGGTGAAAATGCCGAAGGCTTGTGTGCTCAGATTTTGGTGCATGTTAAACAACCCTCAAGTGGTCGAAATTTCCAGAGCTCTCCACTACGGCGTCACGCAGAATCATATGGTGGTTTTTTTAACATTATACTCCAGATATCAATCAATTGCAGCAGCGTCATGCTTGCTGTTTTTCATTGGCACTCAAGCAAATCTCCCAAGCCAATAACATCCGCACTTAGGCATTGTTGATTAGGGAGATCTACCGCAATTGTTGGACGGGAGAAGAGAACAAATCTTGATTTCACTCTCTCATTTAGTTTATACCAGAGCCCGTGGGGTGAAGTATGAGCTCCCTATAAGAAGCAGATTCAAATTCATTAAGGGAAAAGCGTTAGATGCCGCATAAAAGGATAAAATCGATCATCCAAATCGGTAGTGGTCACACAGCTGTTGCAGAAAAAACCCCACGACTTAATGACTTCACTTAATGACGTCACCGTGACGTTACATTGAGGCCGTCTGTCATAACATCCCATGATAACAAATGAGAACGGATCGGTCGCTGCATGAGAAAGCAGTGTAGAGCTCAATTCGCCAATTATATTTTGCGTACATAAACCAATCGAGAGTATGTACTGTGATATTGTCACATGAATCACTCGCCTTGCACCACAAAGCACGCCAGAAAGACGAAAAACACCGGGAAAAAAGAACGCGCTCAATTTTTTTACCAGTTGATGAGGTTGGTGAGGGTTCCTATAAATCTGTCCTATAAATCTGTCCTATAAGCACTAAACCAATCGTGCGACGTTGAACTCATTCGTATAAAAACGTTTTCTTGACGCATCTGACGTTTTAAGGTCTTAAAATGTCAGCTCGATCAAAACAAATATAGGAATACATTCGTTTACCAGTCCAAAGGCGCCGTGCCCACAGGCCTCATGTAAAATCGACTGCATTCTACTCACGTGGCGTTCTACATCGACCCCTTTAATGAGACGCGAGAAAACTCCATTTTTTTTGTTTTCAGCTCATGCAGTCACCAAAAACAAAAACAACGGGAGAACTAACAGTTTGCACGACACCAACGTGCGTAATTACCCCAAAAGCTTTAGCGCTCTCAACGCTAGTCATGAAAAGCAACCAGATTTGAAGAGCACTCGCAAGCTATACTCGCGCAGCGCATTGGACGGTAACTAACGATGTTTCTGCGGTACTTTTCGCGATTATCCTAATTGCTACCTATATATTGCAGCCGCTCACCTAAACATGTTATTCAGCATACTTGCGATGTATACAGAGACAAAAGCACATGACAGTGTGAACGTAAGCCAAGCGAACACGAAGCAATTGGTTATATGGGTGTTCATCGATATTACGCCCCTTTGCTAAACCCGTCATTATGGGGCAATTTTCTCGATTGAAATCGGTACCTCGAAGGCTGTGCTTCCGAGTTATTCTTCATCAGTTTACCTGTTTTGTGCATAGCACACCAACTGAATAAATACAGAAGCACCCCTAATTGTTCCCTGCTTAAGGATCTGTATTTTAGAAGTAACCCAGAAAAAATGCCTCTCCAATCTAGGCAAAACTTTTGACCCGTTTTGACGCGTCTACGTTTTCGTGCGCTAACAAAAAAAACATCAAAAGTGGTATTCAAAATAAGTCTTGTGCAAAGGGGAAGATTAGTCACAGAATGTTAAAACAGCGCATATATAGTGGCTTCTTTGAACAACATTATGAACCCACTGTACTTTGTACGAGCCGGTCCATGGGAAATACGACATTGCATACATATTTTTATTACATATCATGTGACATAGAACCAAAAGATTTTAAGAAGAAGCAAGAAAGGCCATTAACGAGTTGATGAGCGACAAATGCGTGCGCAGAGTTACCTTTTACGGGAGGAAGGGAGGGAGATAGGGGGTGATTGTTCGTCCCAGCGCCCCCCTTCATATTGCGTCAGCGTATGGCGCTAACTTTATACCCCCCTCCTTGGTATTAGTTCAATATATGGGGCTGAGTTTGCCCTCCCCCCTCCTTGGGTGAATAGAGGGGCGGCCCTCTTCCCCCCACTCTGCTGCAGACGCATATACTACAGGTATATGCATGGATGCCTAATCATAGCTTTAAACGTTCGAAGTTTCGTGAAGGGCACAATAAGCAACGCCCAAGTCATATCATATAGGTTGCAACTAACGGGGTTTCAGGAATACTTATCAATATTAGAACTCAGCCTTAAAGTGTGTATATGTTGAAGTCACACTACTGAACGAATGATTGGGGATTTGAAACCAATGGAATTGCATTTAAAGCCGAACTTGCAAATTACGGTTGGAACACTTGAAGCAAAGTCGTTACCTTAAGGCACAATAACTATTTGTATATTTAGGGTACATAAGGGGAGTAAAAAAGAGTCAAACTATGTTCGTGTATATTTTTTCTGTATGCCTCTAGGTATACATAAAGAGCACTACAAATGGGCAAAAAGCAACCTCGTTATTTATTTATATAGCTAATTATTTATTTATCATTCATTAATTTGAACAAAAAGCAAGCAGACCTTCTTAATTTTTAGATTTCTGTAGTATATATACATGCAAAAAAAGTATCGCGAAATTGAGAGATAAGTCAATGTTGGGCTATTTATGTATGCATTTGAATACGCTATTTCAAAAACGGGCAATGCCGCTTTATCATGGGAGGAAATCGTACCAGACATTACGTTAATTTGCGGGCAACCAAATCTTTGCGTACTGTTTTGTTTTTTTTTCAGAGTACTGCAATGAAATCAAGGCAGCTAAGTTGAATACCGAGCAAACGCATCTTTTGAAGGAAGTAAGCTGAAATTGTTGATGTTCTAGCCCCGCCGCGGTGGTCTAGTGGCTAAGGTACTCGGCTGCTGACCCGCAGGGCGCGGGTTCGATTCCCGGCTGCGGCGGCTGTATTTCCGATGGAGGCGGAAATGTTGTAGGCCCGTGTGCTCAGATTTTGGTGCACGTTAAAGAACCCCAGGTGGTCTAAATTTCCGGAGCCCTTCACTACGGCGTCTCTCATAATCATATAGTGGTTTTGGAACGCTAAACCCCACGTATCAATCAATGTTGATGTTCTACATCGTAGGCGTATTGTCAACGTCAGCAGAAGCTCAATAATTGACGATAGATGAGAATTCATTACGGTAAAGCTGGAAAAACTGCGATTGTTAAACTTTCCAAGGGGACAGACAGTACGTCTCGTGCTTGGTTACGAAGAGTTAATGTGTACGGCGCAATGCCCCCTAACGAAGTGGATGCAGTCTGGGCTTTGCCTCGAACGTGTTCTTATTATCACCTCTGCTAGAAACATTCAGAGCTAGGACGTGACTCTCAACGACGCAATTGATGCTCTCAGGTCGATACACGTTATCGAGGCCGCGCACGATGCCTGTTTTCAGTATCAGAAAATGACGCCTTATCAACCCTTTTGCACCTGCCACCAACGACGTACAAGCGCGTCGCAACCTATTTTGCATTAAAAAGAGGCACCGAACCAAAATATGGTTTTGTTTTAATGTAGTGCATACGCTCGTTTTATTGAAATAGCTGTTATTCGGGATCAAACCCGTGGTCAGGATCAACCCCGCGATTTTCGGGTTAGAAGCAGTGCTCCATATGTAACGACTAGAACACTGCAGCGCGTTATTTACACACCAACCTGAGCTGTGCACTGACGCTCGTGGTGTTCTACGTAACCTACAGACAAAATATTCGCGTTTGGACTTAGTCAATTCTAAATATTAATCATATTATATTATCAGAATCACGGAAGTCATTCGTAGATGGCAAATGGAAACTGCCCTTCAAGCTAGAAATTCCACGCACAAGTATCCAATGCAGTCGTTTGTAGAAGTAGATGTTTTAGCAGCACGTATTTACCAGCAGGCGTTTAAATACTAGAGCAGTCCGCTTCTTGAAAGGGCTGTCAACTACCCTGTTGCATGCACCTGCCTTGCCCAAATATTAGAATTTCGATGTTTTGTCTGTGTGCGAGACTTTTTTCTGTAATAAAGCGCACGTCAAATGATCTACACATTTTACAGGAATAGTCTGCTCAATTGTATTACGAAGTACTACTCGACACAAAATGTTGTACCTGAGAAGTTGTGGCCCCCAGGAATTTCTGTGCATCAATATTCTCATAGTGCTGCGTCTACTGAGCCCGTAGAATTAATAAATATGCAGACTTAGGTTGGGCGTTTCTTTTTCAGTCCTTTGCTGGGCAATACAATTTTTTTGTTTTAATGCATGGCTGAAGTTACCTCTCTAACTATTACGCATCTGTCTTGAGCCAGGAGCACGGGCGCCATTCCCATTGTAACACAACTTCTCGCCTGCCGCACCTTGGAGGTTTGTCGGGCGTACTTTCTTAGGCGCAAGCATGTTTTGAGGAAACCTGCTGTGAAGTTGAAAAGTGTCAAGTGAAAATCATTAATCATGAAATATAATAATATAGGCTTGATGCAGTGACCAGCGGGAGCTTCAAAAAATAAGCTTGTGGAGTCTATCCACCGTATTCACAAACGCTCCTAGACTCGACTTTCATCGTTCACTTGACAGAGTTGAGCAATCCACCACCGCTCGGCTGAAAATGACGCTGCGCTACTCAAGAATCAGAGCAGATTATCGCTGATATGCAGTGACTTGCCGTGCCTAGAGAGGGCTCTCCCATCGGCTTTCTCAAGTGAAGGTGAAGCGTTGAGTAAAGGGACGTTTTAGAATACGCGGGTATATCTTCACGGTGAAAACAAGCACTGAAGGACACGAGAAATATACAACATAAATTATATGGGCTTAAGCCACAAAGCTTTCGTACGTTGTATTTGGACCAGTGTGCTGGGACCTACCACGATAAAAAAACTATATAACCTTTGTGCACAATCTTTATGAATCACGTAAAGAGAAACAAAATGTATTGCCAGAAATGTCCCTAGTATGTTGGAGGTGAACAGCAGTTTTTATGTGCAGAGTTTTACAACTTTCATTACAGTCTCTATGAACTAGGAAATTGTTACTTCCTGCCAAACGCAGTACACAGTACACTGCGTGTTCACAGTGAAAAGGTCTTGCATCATTAAGTGTTCGCTGTAATGAGCGCTACGTGTTATTGTAAGTGAACAATAGCCACTGTCTCATTTTCGTTTCCTCCCAGCGGACCACTTTCTGTAGAAGAAAAAGTAGTTATTCATAAATTTGAAAGCTGACGAAGCATTCGGTGTGCCGCAACAATGCTACACGATGACTGCTTTTTTAGCTGTAGTTGTCACCGCTGCAGTGTTTCCTTTGCCGGATCGTATTCTGTTGTCGCTATGCACTACTTTTTGTTTGTTTTTTAATACTCGTTAGTAACAAAAGCCGCTTGACACTTGTCTCTCAGGGGTGATGCTGTGGTCATGCAGTTGTTTTACAGTATAATGCCCACACACGAGTTGCGCCGCTGTCTCATTTGGTTGTCCCTCGTCAGATCTTAGCAAGCCTTGTGGATTTTTCGGTAAGCCGTAATTATTCATCTTGATGTAGAAACAGAAGCAGGAACTCAATGAAGGGCCCTTCTCGCGACTGTGAGAAATTGCTGGCTCGAAAACCGTCCATATTCAAGTATGCAAATGGAGCTGCGGATTTGCTGTTGATGCTAGCTGTCCAAACGGAATTGAATTAAAGCCTGATTTCCTGCTGCCCGCTTTGGAACCAGGTCAATGCACGCAATAAAATACTAGCACTAAGTCCTTGCAGAGCGTCGGCTGCCGTTGTCTCTGGAAGTGTGTTAAGTGACTTACGGAAACATAAAATTCAATTACAATGAAAAGCTTCATTTTTCTATTTTCATACAACGTGCTGGTTGACAGACTAGGCAGACAAGCAAACGAACATCATAAAGACCTTACACTGATAGGTAATGAATTCAATCTGAGCAAACGCATGCTTCACTTTTATTTAATGAATTCAATCTGAGCAAACGCATATTTCACTTTAAGAAAATATTGTGATGATCGATGCAAGGCACAGAGAAGCTCTTCGGCAGTGAATATTTAAATACAAAGGTAGCTCAAACAACTTGTAAATATATCATCATCAGCAGCAGCAGGCTAACTAAGCGCTCTGCAGGAGAAAAGTGTCTCCAGTGTATCGCCAATCGACCTGGCCTTGTGCTTTCTGCTCCCACTTTGTACCTGCAAACTTTTTAATTTTATCAGCCCAATTAAGTTTTTGTCTCTCCCTCGCGCATTTGTCTTCTCTGGGAATCCATTCAGTTACCTTTAATACCCAGTGATTATCCTGCCTTTTCGCTACGTGCTCGGCTCATATCCATTAATTTCTTTTGGTTTCAACTATCATATACTAAACCCGTTTCATTCTCTGACCAACCCTACTATCTTGTATCTTTAAAAAGAACGTCTCCTTATGAGAACGTGCTCACTTATGTGTATTACAGCTACATTACAGCGTAGTTTACAGACTCAAACTTACCAATCACCACTCGCTATTGTTTGCTCAGCTGTGAACGTAATTAGCAACAACTCAGAGGTACTTTTTACTATCCCCCTTATTCTTATACCCCTGCCCCCGCTTTTTGAAACAAGTCTTAGCAACACCCTTTTTTTTATGAAGGGGCGATGCGTCCCACGTACCTGTTTTCGGAGGTCGTTTATTAGCGATCAAGGCTCGTTTACTCAAGGTTATTTTGAAGCACTTTATTGAAGGAATTATCAGAGTAATTTGCGAGACAACATGCGACTGCTGACTGCAGGTGCGCCTGTGTATCAATCCAAGCCTATGCGGTGAACACTATGCGGTGAGTGCTACAAATACGCCATTTTCTTTGTGAGAGGTATTTTTCTTTCGCTGCTGCCTAGAACGATAAATTAGGACCTTGTATATATTTTTCGACCTATATAAGATGCATATAAAACTAAGAGGCATCAAAACAAATGTGCTGGCACTTTCTTTGTAAAAAAAAATGCTGACAAAGTTTTTTGAGAAATTATATTAGCACGTTATATCTTCTGGTTTCACGTAAAATCTTGCATAAAGAATAAAATAGTTGCGTTTGTTATTGCCACGAAAGCTAACTTATTCGACAGTTAGTTTTTATTATTTTTGTTATTTGCTCTCTGCTGGCAAAGCAAGAACGGCAGTCTTAGCTTACTAAAAACCCAGCCATTTTTGAAAACTGCAGAACACAACTGCGCTATGATTGTGAAAGTTTAACAGTCATTAATTATTGCGTGCTTAAAATTTCCCACTCTCAGAGGCTGAATATGCTTTCACAAAAATACAATAGGCACTACGGAGGATGACGGCGATCTTTCGTCGCATTCAGAAATTTCGGCAGCATGTCTTGCTGTTGTCACATTTTAAGACGAAGCGTAACTGCACCCTTTGCGTCCAGGGCATAGCCCATGCACTTCTATGCCACGAACACTGTTTGGACACTGCCAGGACACTGTGAGTAGTAATTCGGCGGCGTCGGGCGTAATCCCACGCAAAATGCGTACGCGCTCTTTCTATTTGTGTCAAAGCCAGAGCGTGGCGGCAGCGCGTGACGAGAGACTCGAGCATGAGAAGACAAGCGAAGATTCGCTCTGAAGTGGCTTGTCGAGAAGACGCTTACGCAGCGACGCTGATCGACTCAAGTAAAATATTGAGGAAGGCTCAAAGATGTAAGAAGCTGAGTTTAGTGATCTTGAGTAGAACTTGGCATTGCTTGGCATTATTCCGTAATACTTAGCATTACTTGGCGTCCCTTCATGTAAATTCACACCACCTCATAGGACCAGGACCAATTTGAAACATCCAATGTGCTTTTGGGCTTGGCCCCTAGTACGAGCAACTCTCTGCTTCTTGTTTAAATGAACCTCTGCATTTTGCGATGTTACTAACTATGAAATATTCAACGAAAAATTTCTCTGTCAAAATGAAAGCTCCCAAAAAGTTTGTCCTAATTAACTAGATCTTGCGCATGTCCCCTGATACTGCAGTCACGTTCCAGCCTGAAATCAAACAAAGTGACGTACAGCAGCACTTACAGTGTGAACAATACCATTTTTTCTTCGAAGTTCAGCAAAATCAATAAAGGTGAGCAATTGATTTTTTTCGTTACTGCTTTCTAGTTTCCGAGCATTAACACCCTCATAACTGAACTCCACTCCGGCATTTTTACTTTTATATATCGCCCATATATTTTTGGAGCTGCGCAGAAAGCAAGGTCACGCTTCTTTTTCAAGTTTTTTAGGGCGGCTTCCTAAGGAGGAAAATTACTGAATATTCATTGCAGAGCTTTCGCTGGCACTCATTGTCCACGAGGGGCATTATCTTTGCTTCCAGGCCGTAGTAACGCACAATGACAGAGTTCATTCCATATTTTATTTTCAGACCTCACGCCTTCGTACCTTCGTGTTGTTGAAAAAAGAATGGCCGCGCTTTGTTTGAGTGCGTAATGGGGAACATTCTATACAGTGGCTAAGAGAACAAAAAACTAAATATAACAAAATTAACGGTTTCAATGTACAGCTTTTGCAGCTGGTTTAGCAAATGCATTTCTATAAAACTTGTGCATGATACATCAAGAGCTCTGACTTGCGCTGAAGTTCTAGACGCCGAAGTGATTTTACTGACTCTCTCTTCCTTTTTTTCTTTCTCTTTTTTTCGTTCTCCTTCCTTATCCCCTTTTATAATCCCCCCGTGTAGGGTAGCCAACCGTATGTCTTTCTGGTTAACCTCCCTACCTTCTTTCTTTCTGTCTGCTTCATTTTTCTCCTAAGCTTGCTATACGAAGTTCGTTCTGATAAGTTTTTTATATTTTTGTGTTGTTGAATGTTGGTGGGTAGTATTGATGAGTTCGCTTCTTCTGCCAGAAGCGCAAGAAGCACTAGTGTTGTCATTTGAGAAATCAAGGTTCTGTGCATTCAGGCAGGTCGATGAAATGGAAGGAATTAAATTCTTAACAAAATGAACTAAAAAAGTGTAAAACTACTTCACTACAACTTCACTACAACTGTTTCGGTCGGTCGGTCAGTCGGTCGGTCGGTCGGTCGGTCGGCTGTAGCAAAGACCCACACCGGTCTATTCTTCACTCACCAAAAAAAAATCGCCAGATCCCACGTACCTGGGGATCGACGTTATGCGAAGCATGTGGAGGGAAGGTGACCTTGTTGCAATTTTTTTATTGAGCGACACGTCTTAAAATGACGCTAATATATATACAAATGTTTCAAGCAGGGACATATGTTGAAGAGTTGCGGATTTTTATATAATCAGCTGTTTGCACTTGCGCAACGATGCTAACTGGAACATGCACAGTAGCAACACTAGAAGCTGATATGAAGCCCTGATGGTCGCGAGGATGCTGGCCCTGGACACTGCTACCATAAATCAACTTCAGCACATGGCAACTAACTAAAATTGATGTTAACCTGACGTGACGGCTGCATCAAAATGTACATAAGTAATGTTGATAAATGGCGTAGGCAGCACTGCAAGCACTATTGAGGTTGCACGAAGATTAGCGTCAATTTGAAAAGGAGTTCCGAGACATGGCGTAGAACATAGGTATCATGATCATGGAGCTTAGGGTGTTCTATTAAAGGGGAGTAACCCTCACGTCTATGGCGCAGCGAAACCTGGGAAAACTCCGGCCAGAATTAAGGCCATTCACGGACTGACACGACTGCAGGCGTCATCTCGAGGCTTGCGAGACGGGAGATCTCTTGTATACTTCGGCTCCGAACTGACTCGCCCTTGGTGATGACAGCCTGAGGTTCACAAGGCTTGAATGCGCACGTAGAATGAAAAACCCCGAAAGCCCAACTAATAGTCAACGATATATTTCGGCCCTTCACAAGATTTCCTCGTCAATGGCACCTTGAAGACTCGCGAGGCCAGCGGGCCAATTTTTTTGCTCGACACCTGTCCTGTAGGTGCAGCCTTTGAGGCTGCAACTACATGAAGTGCAGGGGTTAATTACCCAAAGGAAAGTAGCTTCGAGGCCCTCAATCAATTGACGAAATCAGGGCTGAAATGGTTAACCTATTCGGCCCTGCTGTCGTCAATTGATGACACCACACAGTTGTTTTCTAGAACCTCAAAAACCAAACCAAACCTGCAAACCTGCTCATTCTTGAAGTAGTTTATCGACTATTTCCACAGCGATGGACACCCCCGTATTTCATTTTTGCGGAGCTCTGAGCCTTCAAGAACAAGAAGCTTGACCAAAGCCATTGTTGACGACGAAGCGGGCAAAGAGAGGCGCGAAGGCGGCGTTTTCAGAATCAAGTCCCGAAATAGTTTCAAGAAATTCCACTCTGTCAAATACTACGTAGGTTCAACATTTGGGTACTCTCGGACATAGCAGTAATGAGTTTGCAATTTTTATGATTTCATGACTAGAGGGCCATTATGGCCTAATTTGATGTCATGCTTGTAAATTTCCGGTTACTTACACCAAAAACCAAATTGTTTGTTTGTGGCTTCCTGAGGCCCTACCTATCAGTAAAACAGACACTGAAAAAGTTTTTCACAAAAAATCTAAATTCCAATGTTAAATGTATTGATATGTTGAATCGTGATCATTCAAACATACCCTTGAAATCACCAGCTCTGTACTTTCCTATAGGCACCCGACAGTGGACCAGAGGGGGCGACGGAGCTTTTTGGGCTGCCTCAGCATTGTTGGTACCGAATACCAGGGATACTAAGAAAATGAAACGCTCGCTGAACACAGTGATACGATGAAGTGCCAGTGCCCTTTTTGGCACGTTTTCAAAGAACGCATCCTGGGAGTTTACATAATCAGCCGTGACCCACCTGCTCACAACTAAAAAAGAAAATGATTGCACGTGCAAGTCCGATTTCGCTGCGCCTACTGGCTAGGCTACGCTTGGGAAGACTCGGTTTTGCTGCGCCTACTCGCTAGGCTGTGTGTTCTGGCACTACCATCACAGCTCGTAAACTGCTTTGCCAGGTGCCTATATGATTGAACTTCGTTATGACGATATTTACAGGATCCGCGAGGCCAGAATGCCGAATTTCTTTGGTAGTGTCTGTTAAGGAAGCTTCAAACGCGAGACGGGAAGTGAAAGCTAGATATCGCCAACAGACGCATCGCAGCTAGTGCCCTAATAACTCCTGCAACGTTAGCAACTACCTTAAACACCTAGTGCTGAACTCGATGCAAGCCACATGGAGATTCTAAGCGCTGACATTGCTCGTGTTTCGACTCAGCAGGTTCACTTAGCCTGCGTGGGACTGTGTTGATATAGAAGCAAGTGAATTCCGCCTCTATAGGGTCTAAATATAATTACAATGGTGATTAGAGTGTTGTATTGATAGAAAGAAGACTAGGCCGCGAAGGCAGTGGTCTCAATTCTTTCAAACCAGTATTGCCATAAATACAACCAGCGTTACAAACATAGCCACAGCACAATACATAGCGGCTTCAATCGTTGCAACACACATAGACCGAAACGAGGACAGCGCTGTAGTTTCTCACGACTAGCCCGAGGGAGACCGGAACATTACCCTTATGATTCGACCTCTTCTGAGCACCGTTCCTGTTTTTAACAAGCTAAATACTGTCAAAGCCCTTATTTCTAGGACTCCTGCAGTTTCTTCAGTATTTTCAGTGCATCAGTAATCATCACGCCCCAACAGCGGCCCTCACAGAGCACACGTTACTCCATTTAAATCCAAAAGCGCGGACAATATGTAGGTCAGGGTAGCTCTAGCCTCAGTGACTGGCAGCACCCCTTTGCACGGGCACTGCTCTTCATCTCTTTTAAAATCGATAGTCTTTCTTAGGGACCTTCAACGCAAAAATTTTGGTCTGTCTGTCTGTCTCCACATTTGTCTGTTTGTCCACTCTTAACGGTTCCGGATACTGTAAGCGTCACCAGCCGATATCCCAAACGGCCAACCCCATCCGTAGCGTCCACCAGTGTTGCTCAAGATTCAGCGTTCATACTTGTGCGATTGTCAATTAAAAATTAATTATTGCGCACATCTGAGGCACCATAACAACACGTATATATTCTGTATGTGCACCTTTTACTAGTAAATGGATAGATAAGTAATTCTAAGAACCATAGCGTTTATCACGCTGCCCTGACTATGCAACGCTTGCGCGAAAAGGCGAGTGTTTCCAGTGCTTTGCTAAGACGACACGGTGGTGGCACCTACCCGTCGCGTTGCGTTCCACTCCTATCACCTCTGATACGGGCGCGCACGCCCGTCTCAGAGCCACGCGCTTCGTTTTCCAAGAAAACTGCCAGATAGCACTCTTGTCTCACGTGTGACGTGACTTGATGCGCTCGTTCACCTCCGCTGCACGCTCCAGGCACTCTAGCGCAGCGCCTCCATTGATTGATTGATATGTGGGGTTTAACGTCCCAAAACCACTTCATGATTATGAGAGACGCCGTAGTGGAGGGCTCCGGAAATTTCGACCACCTGGGGTTCTTTTACGTGCACCCAAATCTGAGCACACGGGCCTACAACATTTCCGCCTCCATCGGAAATGCAGCCGCCGCAGCCGGGATTCGAACCCGCGCCATGCGGAGCGCAGCGCCTCCAGAATACCATTCGCCGATTTTCTTGCGCAGAACATCAAATAAATGTTTTGTTCACTCTCTGCATACGCAAGAATATCATCTTTCGACGACATTTGCTGATTAACATTCCAATACGGTGCCAATTTTTCTTCTCTTTTTTCATACCCCAGTGCAGGGTAGCAAACGCGACACTCGTTTGGTTAACCTCCCTACCTTTTCTCTTCAGGTCATTTTTTTCCCGTAGCGGAAAAGGTCATAACGTAAAGCAAAACAAATACTACCTTAAAATATTTGTGGATGTTCGGGCGCGTATTTATTGGGATTCACTCGCTCACCATCTAAATTTATTTACGTTCAGAGAGAAGGCCTACATCCGTGGAAGGGGTATAGACTATGCAAGCTCATTCTTTTTATGCGCATTGTGCTCACCTACATTCATCATCCGATGTCACCTCACGGCGACAATAAAAGTATAACAGTGAAGAAGAGACTTACCGTCATGGTTGTCGGTGCCTACCTCTCTCCGTCAAGCCATTTCGACCATACAAGACTACAAGGTATCCTGTCCGCAACTCCTACCCACGCATTATGATCGGCAACTTCAAAGCTCATCATATAATCTGGGGAAGTGTGAAGGCCAATGCTAAAGGCAGAAAGTTGCTCTATTTCGCCTACGACAACGAACTCTTCTTGCTAAATGGTGGTAGTCCAACGTTTCTGCGTGGTTCAAAGTATGGCAGCTGACTTGACCGGGCCTTTTTCTCACGAGGCCTCGTCAGGCATGCTGAGTGGTTTCCAGACATAAAAACGCATGGAAGTGACCACATTCCCGCTTATTTCAAAATTGAAAGATTGTACCATGCTAAGATACGCGATAGCGTTCAAAGAGTGGACTGATTAAAATTTCAGTCTCGCATGGAGGAGCAATGTCAAGCAGCAAACAGATACCTTGACATAGAGATAATCAAAAGCACAATACACGACACTACGTTTACTCTCACATGCTCTCCCAAATTAACAGAATTTGAAATGGAGTTAGAACGACTTCGAGCAATCCGATGGCATGCTGAACGAAAATAGCGACGCACGGGGGCAATGGAAGACTTAAGGATTGCCCGCCGTATACAGAAGAAGATTCAGCGCCAGATAGATAAACTCGAGTCACAACGTTGGACTGATTTTTGTGAGTCACTTGTCCAACGAAAACATTTATCACAATTGTGGAAGACGGTACGAGGTATCCGCACAAAACCCATTCAGTTGTCACCATTCAGTGCTCTCACACTTTCTGAACAGCGACGTGGCATTGACGTGGCAGAAGACTTCTGTGGCAGAGTATCTGGGCCACTCGCAGTGCCGAATTGCCTATTGCCCTCGCCCAACGGTCTACAAACACCGGATTTTCTCATGGGTATGCCATTTAAAGCCCACACTTTTTCTTGATGACCTTCAACGGAAAAATTTTGGTCTGTTTGTCTGTCTTTCTGTGTGTCTGTCTTTACGTATGTCTGTTTGTCCGCCTTTAACGATATTTCAAATGGCCGACCCCAGCTGCAGCGCCCACCATAATTTATTGCTCAAGATTCAGCGTTCATACTTGTGCGATTGTCAATTAAAAAGCAATCATTGCGCATATCTGAAGTTCCATAACTACACGTCAATGTTTTTTGTGTGTGCCTTCATGCTAGAGAATGCACAGACAAGTAGTTCTAAGGAACGTAGCTTTAATCACGCTGCCCTAACAGTGCAACGCGATGCTCAAAATGGCAAGTGTTACCAACGCTTTCCTAAACCGACACGGTGGTAGCACCTGCCCGTCGCTTTGCGTGCTACACCTTATCGTCTCCGAGAAAGGCGCGCATCTTTCGCCGCAGGCACGCACGCCTTCCTTCGTTTTCGAAGATAACCGCCAGATGGCACTCGTGTCCAACGTGCCTCGATGCGCTCATTCACCTCCGCTGCAGGCTCAAGGTACTCTAACGCAGCGCCTCCAGAATACCATTCACCGACTTTTTTTCACAGAACATTAAATAAACGTTTGTTCGCCTCTTCCAGACGCAAGACTATCGTCTTTCGACAACATTTGCAGTGTAACATGCAGATGCGGGGCCAATTTTTTTCTATCGTTGAACTCAGAGCAGCACTAGCTTTGTGTGGACGCACATCGGCACCAGGACCTGGTAGAATTTCTCATTGGGCGCTGTGTCGTCTGGGTGAATGCGTGATAATCCTGCTCCTAGAGTTGTACAAAAAAGCCTGGCAAGATTGGACGCTCCCGACAAGCTGGAAGACAAGTCACATAGTTTCACTTCTGAAGCCAGGCAAGTCACCGTTGGGGCTCTCATCCTATCGCCCAATCACGTGAGTCAGTTGTGCGGGCAAAGTTATGGTGAGGATGACCTTGGGACGCCTGGAGTGGTACTTGGAGCGCAACAACACCTACCCAGATGCCATGGCAGGATTTTGGCGTGGTCAATTTTTGATTGACAACGTAGTCGACCTGATCACTTTCGCCCAACATGAGAAAGGCCTATGAAATGAGAAAGCCAACATGAGAAAGCCTATGAATAAGTACACCATAAGCATCAATGGTGAAACTGTACCGTACGTTCGATCACACAAGTTTTTGGGCGTCATAATGAAAAGGAATCTATCATGGAGCGATCACGTTTTGTACATAAAAAACGGTTTATACACATTTGTGATCTACTGAAGTTCTTTGTAGGGAATACTTGGGCAATGTCAGCAAGTGCAATGCTACAGCTGTACAGAGTACTTTTACCTGTACTTTGCCCATACGAGCAACTGGTATTAGAGATTGCCAAAAAGGCTCACCATTTCATAAAGAAAGGACGTAAAACAGCCTTTATAGCTTTCAAGTTTTTGTGGAATAATTGGCAATGAACGGGCCGATCAAGCTGTTCGTTCTGCTCATACTGAAAGCGATCAAACATCTATTCCGTTCTCCAGAACTGAGGCTGCACGGAAACTCCGCATGCTTGCTCGCAAGCGCACCACGTCACAATAAAACGAGTCAAATTTCACCCATGCACGATTATTAACCTTAGACGAAACTCTAAGTCATCGAATTCCTCGATAACTTCGCTGACGAGACGCTACTATGCTGTGCAGATCATGGTTGCGTGTTCGGTTTACCATTGCGTACGCGTTCCGCATAGAAATGGCCAACACTGCTGCATGCGACCATTGTGGCAGTGACGAAACAACTTCGCGCATTCTGTGCGAATATTCACAAAATTGCTCAGAAAGACAGCCACTCTGCAATGCGCTAGACGAACTGAACAACCAGACTCTTTCGGAAGAAAGAATCCAGGGCTACCGACAAGACTACATGTCACAGACGATGGCTGTAAAGGTGCTCCTGCGCTTCTTGCGTTCAACCGGCCTCTCCAAACAACTGTGATCGGAACGCCCTCATGTGTGTGCATGTGAATTTTTTTAAAATTTTACTTTATATCTCTCTATATCTATCCGCTTTCCGACCCTCATTTCCCCACCCCTGTACAGGGCAGCAAACCAGTTCTTCTAGGTTAACCTCCCTTCCTCTTTCTTTTCTTTCTTTCTTTCTTTCTTTCTTTCTCTCTTTCTTTTTTTCTTTCTTTCTTTTTCTTTCTTTTTCTTTTTGTTTCTTTCTTTGGGTGAATAAGTTGGTTGAACAGAAGTCTACCGGTGGAAGAAGCAGCCAGTGTCAGCAACAAACAGTATGTTTACGGTAAGGGGAAAACATAATGCTTCACCATGGGATGGAGTGTCTGGAAGTGTGGATTGCTTAGCACTAATCAAGTTGAAATGGAGGACCCGTCACCAAATTCGAGCCTCAGTATCCGCACTTCAGTGTTGAATCTATTCCTTCTCCAATAGGCGTATTCATCGCAGTTTCATCGAGGACTGCTAAATCACCGGTCGTAAACCGTTTTACGGCGTCGAGCCAACTTAAAGGTTTCACTTTACGACGTTGGCTGTATCAGCGTGTCTTTTCTTTCTCCCCGATTACTTCATTCTTGTTTTTCTTCATGCAATGCACCTGGTTTTATTGTCTGCGTACTTTGAATTTTCAATTCTTCATTCTACATTACTGGTAGCGGATTTTACAGCCCGTGCCCATCATACCTTCAAATCTGTTTGGTTGGTAAGTTGTTTTTTTATAAACTCCTCAATATACGACCTTGTAGGATCTGAAATATTTTCACTATACAAACCCTGAAATAAAGTATATATATACATATATATAAAAATATATATATATGTGTGTGTGTGTGTGTGTCATCTCCTTCTTTCTGACTACGTCCACAGTCTAGTGACCTCTATTTAACATGCAGGTGCCACTATAATAATCACATATGTTTCTCTAAGATTCTTAGGAAAATACATGCCAAGTACACGATAATCATATCAACTGTATGTGAAATCAACATGATATATTTATATGAATTTTGAAATTTCACCACCCAAATGCTTGATATGTTAATCGAAGACATCATAGTCTGAAACTCCGTAAATTTTCACCATTTTTTTTAGGTGCATTATTATTTTGCCACTTTTTCTTAAAGCATTTGGCTTCACCGACCACTGCCGCGGCACTTTGATCTGGCGTCATTCAGATAAGTAATTATTGGAATGACTTGCTGAATGCAACAGCAAGAAGCTTTTGAAGCTCATTATTGAACCTGAATATATTCTGTAGTTATCTGCTGGTTGTATTTCTTATGTCAGAAAACGGTGGTTCGAATACGCCAAAAAGTAGTATTATGTGTTCTTTATGATGATGCTAAAGAAAGAGATTAAGCTGCGAAAAAATATTTGAACTGCACTAAAATAATACTACAACTATGCATCTTTGAGGTAAGCCTTTTCGAGAATTTCACAGTAAACAAAAGTGGCGTATAAGCACAGGCTTTTCGAGGAAACGATTCTGTGTAAGTGTTCTTTTTTCGCGGCTTGTGACGAGTTCACTTAAAAGCAATCTGAGTTTTACTTTCCAGGCCCATGTTCTCGCCTTTCATATAATCAAGTACTGTCAAGTCCTTAGGTTTCTCAATACTTTGGGAAAACTTTCTGGCAGCATTCGAAAGCAAGACAGAGAGTGGTTTGCCATCTGCAAGCCTTGTTTTTCTAATCGGCAATCGCGTTTCTGAACTTCAGATCCACGGTTATTTAAGTGCTAACATAGGAAGCTTTTTCAGGACCAAATATCTTGAAAGATCGTGTCCAATTTTATCTTGAACTTATCTTATAAGGAGCAACTGACGCTAATTGTTTTTGCAAAAGTTCTGTCTAACCAAGGAGCTGGAAAACCACTGTGCATCGAACTGTGTTAATTTTAATTGCTGCCCTTCAGACAGATCTTGCGTTTTACAGAGACCTTATTCTTTTTAGTTTTTAGAGGACTTTCTTGTTGAACTGCAAAGACCGATTGCATATTTTCATGCGATTGAAACAGTTTGTACTTAAGACACCCTTATCGGAGCCGACAGATATATATATATATATATATATATATATATATAGTGGGAGTAATATTTCTATGGGCCAGTTAGTCTTCGTGAAGGTATGGGATATGGCACAACGGGAGCGTTGTCAACAAGGATAAATATATTTATTTCCCAACAGTTTCAGGAGGGGTCCTCCCTTCATCAGGGGATGAGTTATACTCTTCCCCTGATGAAGGGTGGACCCCTCCCGAAACTGTTGGGAAATAAATATATTTATCCTTTTTGACAACGCTCCCGTTGTGCCATATCCCATACCTATATATATATATATATATATATAATACTTTTCGTTTGCAAAATTATAAGCCCCGCCGCGGTGGTCTAGTGGCTAAGGCACTCGGCTGCTGACCCGCATGGCGCGGGTTCGAATCCCGGCTGCGGCGGCTGCATTTCCGATGGAGGCGGAAATGTTGTAGGCCCGTGTACTCAGATTTGGGTGCACGTTAAAGAACCCCAGGTGGTCGAAATTTCCGGAGCCCTCCACTACGGCGTCTCTCATAATCATGAAGTGGTTTTGGGACGTTAAACCCCATATATCAATCAATCGTTTGCAAAATTATGCCATTGGGCTTTATTATAGGGGCGTTTTTGCTGTATCCTATTGTGAAAATAAATCAATTGTTTGAATGACTGGCTACGTTAATATGCAGTCGACCGCAGAAGTTAATGACCAAGAAAGCCCATAATAGACAAGCTAACTTAATCAATGTAAAGTACGCCTCATACTACAATCCCCAAAAGCTGGACCGGAAATGCTTGTTCATCCCTCACACGTCCACTGTGTACAGCCGCAGAGCCCACATCTGTTTTGTCGTGGTCCGACACCTTCGAATGTGTGGATGGATGAACTTTATTTGGTCCTTCGGAACACGCTTTAGCACGTTGCGGGCCGCTCATACGTCTGAACAGAAAAGCGAAGTCTCTCTGCTGCGTTGCGGGCCGGTTAGAGTGCCCATACTTGTTGTTTGAGTCCGAAGTTTGTAATAGCGCCCTCCCATTATGACGGCGTTAGGACTTTCTTACAGCGTAGAGCGAAAGTATAATTACTGAGTGACTTTTTTATCAGCTTGCTCGTCAAGTTTCTTATGCTCTACGCATATTCCATGGCGTGTACGCTATTTCTCTGTGCAATGTACCCACTTCTGATTCTTCTGATAAGTGACGTACCCACCACACATCTGTGAGGCTTCATGTGCACTTTATGCTCCGAAGAAGGCTCGTCTACCGGCGGTCCAAAGTGAGATGCCGCGAAATGCGCAAGAGGCACGCAATCGGCTGCAGGATAACCTCGACTCGCGACCTGACCCAAAAATCATTTCCCGAACTTTCAACTGTTCCCCATCTTTCAAACGTAACCTATATTATAAGCTCTTCTCGCCACATACTTCACCGACCACGAAATTGTAGTCTTCAAAGAAAAACACGTTCCACAGCCTTGTAATCAGTCATGTAATCTTTTTATATTACTGCATCGATATGTAAATAATTACGTCTTGTTTATACATAAGTGTGTATAATTTTATCAATATGACAATAATACCACATTTTGTGCATGAGTGCATATACAACAACCCTTTCAACAAATCGTCACGTCTCCATATGCTTGTACGGAGGATTTTTGGGTGCTCCCGATCAGTTCTGAGCAAGCTCCTCCATCAGCACTGACTTCGTAAAATTGACTATATTTTTTACCTCTTTATTTGTATGCTTTACGAGAGATTCGTAAAATGTTTTCCACAAGTCCTTCGAAAACTAAACTAGCCACCATAATAATAAACTTTGAAATAATTTAGAAGCCTTTTAATGTGTATACCTATATACACAAATCAAAGTTCAAAGCGTGTGTGTCACTTGCAACCATTGCAAATAATTACACATGCAGTTGCTTCCCGAATACATAGTCTTTAAGAAATTGCGTGGAGTTAAAGGGCCACTCGCCACCCAGCGTTCAAAGATAAGGGGAAATTTTCTCCTCTCCTTCGCTACCCTTCGCAAATGCGTGCATCATCCTCGCCCTGCAGTTTTTAAAAGCACATGAACAATGTCACCAATAAGCGCCAGTGCTTGTCAGGATTTCGCCCTTCTCAGCAGCTCGCTGTTATCGCCGCTTGCGAAGCTGAAAACAAACAAAATAAAGTGTGATCTAATGATCATGCACGATATTATTCCGACACAAGGAAGAAGGGTTGGGCGGCTGCAAGGCAAAGCACTGCATAAGACAAATCTCATTTGATATTTTCCGTATATAGACCAATGGAGAGCATGTACGCTATTGACGTCACGAGTACTGCTTGCGTCACTGTAGTGCGCAGGGAGGAAAAGAAATATCACGAACAAATATCAAGCTCATTTTTTTTGTATTTTGAGACCATGATGAGTGGCCTTCATCTGATGTACCTTGGAATGCACGCGGAATAAAATGTCAAAATATCTATATTGCAAACTTATTACTTAGTAGTAGTTACTCATAATAAGAGTAGCTACTAGTAAGTAACTAATTTTACACATTATCATGCACGCTAATATGAAATCAATATTATGAAATTTACTATTATACATCAATTAAAGAAGAAAAACGTTTCGCCCCATTTCTATGAATGATATGCCAATTTCCAAATAATTGAAGAAACTATCAGTGAGTTGTATTGGATCACACAGTGTTTTCCTACCGATGCTTGCGAACGGGTGAAGACATTTTTATCACAAAAACGAGTGTTTGGGTCACACTATAAAAACCTTATTACGCTCTTTTATGAAATATTTTTAATTTAGTGCACTGAACGTAATAGTGACTTCATGTTGAATAAATGACAAGTAACATGCCGGGAGATTAAAGTTCTTCAATGTAGCACACTGAGGTTAACGCATTAAAAAGTTAATATGAATTCAAACCTTCAATTACGCTGTTTTCTTTTTTTCTTATTAAACAATTCTTCCTCATTAAAACAAAGAAGTCAATTTTCCCCACTTAGTGTCTTGTACTTCATCTCGGCAGACAATTGATGGAGAAAGTAATGAAGCGTCATATTTATTATATCTTCAGTATTGTGGCTCATTAGTTCCATGTCATTTTTGCGAGACATTGTGTGTATGTCTGGGTGTGCGTCCGTGTAGATGCACACTACAAAAGAATTAAGCACAAGAACTCCTTGTAAAATTTGTGTTGTACACGATGCAAGCAGAACAAAGAAAAGAATAGAATTACCAAATTACAACTAGAAGAAAGTTCGCATTTTGGCTACAGAAAAATTTGCTACAAGTACTAATATTAGGCGATATACGGGCGCTATGTACACCTAAATATTCCTACTAAAATTCACTGGTCGTTTCATTTGCATAATGATTGTGAGTTTCTATGAAATACAAGCCAACGAGCAGCATCTCGCGGGCAAAAATAATTTTACGATTATAGACAATATATAAAGTATCAAAGATCACATTATATAGGAGCCCTGTATTCAAGGTTTTAAGAGAATAAAGAAAACTAACACGCTCACAACCTCACATAATTGTAACAATACTTTGACGCCAATCACCTTGGTGCGCTATTGAAACTGAAATTCCACCTATGTGAACGCTTAGCCTGTTATGGTTGGTAACAAAATTTTGCCTTCGTACATTGACTTTTTTTTCGAGATGAAGGTGGAGATCAATTTGTTTTGTCTTGCAGTGCATTTTAGTGTGCAAGAAAATTAGACTAAAATAAATATAAAAATATCCTACAACTTTAGCTGAGCAGTTCGCAGACTTGTTCAGCTTGTGATTTCGGATCATGTGCTCTCTTATGAAGGACAGCCCCACATATGTATAGAAGCAGGGTTGCCTGACTGATAAACTGACGTGCTTGATGACGAGATACGATGCGTATATCTCGATTGTTCCATCTTGTTGCTTCTACAAGGCTTGAACTGACTTGAAGAAGAAGCAGTGAGCTAGCACACTGCAGTAGACATACCCTCTTAAAGTTCCTTTATCCGTAGGACTAGTATTCTGGTAAGCCTAATATAGCTGAAGAAAGCTCATTCGTTCAAGCATACTAGAGCCAGCAAATTCTTTTCAAACTATAAAAAATTGCACCGTTGCACACGCGCAAAATAAATATTTGAGGAGCGAAGCCCCTTAGGCCATAGGCGGTATGTCCTTTGTCATCGTAGTCGGCGTAGTCGGCATTGTAGCTAGTTGGATTGCATTGTACGTCAATAACAATGGTGTCACAGTTGATTCCACGGAGTGAATGATGATGAGTGGCACGAAGCGTTTGTCAGTCTTTCCGTGCTTCTGAGTGTCCGCCCGTTCATGAGTTCATGCGTCCGTGCGTCCATCGGTGCGTCCGTTCGTCGGTGTCTCCGTCCGTGTGCTCGTCCTTCAGTGCGTCAATACGTTCTCGCCCCACACGTCATTATTCACCTCATAGATATGCTGTGGATTTTTTTTGCGATTTTGTTTTTGAACATCGAGACGGCCATCGTTGAATATGTGAAAGGACGTTTACAATATCTTGCCGGGTAGTCTCGTGCACAAAATTATAATAGGCCGATCCTCCCCTCCCTCTTCAAAGGCTCCCCCAAGAAAAGCGCCTAGGGCAACAGTTCTCTCTTATCTACTCGCAGGCAGCAATAGCAGGCCTTGCTTTTGTGATTCGCTTCACATCATCGTTCCTGCTCACGAACGACGAGGGTCATTTACGATGGAGCTACTGAACAACTTCCAGCAAGGCAAGGTTTTTCTCCCGCACAAACTTTGATGGTCTTTTCCTGTTTCTTTTGCTTGCCCGCTATCCCCTTAATGGTTGCGGCATGGTACAGGGAGTGGGTTGTCGACAGATCAGCATGTTATTCGTCTTGTTCGTCGGTTTTCCGGCAAATTGGAAGCTTTCCTCTGTGACGGGCTTGCGTGAGTGCTAGCTCGACATTATGCTCGAACCCTAAAATGCGATATGTGTCTCAGATTGATGTTTGCTTTTGAACGAAACCTTTGACCACCCGGAAAGGCGTTAAAACTTTTTGACAGAGACGTCCGTTCCCGAGCGTGAAAGAACAAAAAATCAGGAATAATGACAGGCAGTTTTTTGTGATTCGAGAGCTCCGTTATAGTATATGGGGCTGAAAGAAAACAAGATTTCGAAATCTACGAATAATCGTGAATTATACCTTTGATACATAGCGTTGCTGTTGCCCAGGATTGATGTTGTTCGTGTATCAGAGTAAGGAAAAACCAGGCTATCTAACTCCAAGTCTTTTAAAACAGGAGGTGTCAGGGTACAAAACAGTACAAATGCTTTTATGCATGATCTATTTTTACTGCGTTAAAATGGCCCGAAACTACAGATTAGAAAGAAGCAGCAGTATTCTTTTTCAATAAAACGGCACTCCTGTGTCATATCGCCAGGATTGGAAATATTTTGGTATACTTTCTCACAAAAGAAGTGGCGTTAGTGGCCAGTAGCATTTTACCAGCAAAATATCCCTTCTATATCTAGAGCAGCTCTAGCGTGCTTGAATGAAATTGATAAAACTACCGAAGTCGGGACCAGAAAAAAATTAAGAAATGATTCCAATCACTTACGTGTTTCGTGGTAGCTGGTGGTTAAAATGTTGGCGCCCAGTAAACTTCAGCGCGCGACTGCTTCATTCAGCCTTGGCAGAGTGTACATAAACAGGCGTATATTTTTTAGTAAAACTGAAGCATTCTTTCGAGAGTCTCGCTTTACTAATATATCGCGCTCTATAAAGTTAACATCCAGTTTCGATATACGCTACACGTAAATGCAACATTTATGTTTTGCAAGGTGTGTCATCCCGCCATTACTTAAAGGAGAACACACGACATAGGAGCCTAGCAAACATTAGTCGCAGTCATTTTTTCCGCAAAGACTGCCGCGTGTGTGTAGTGAGTGCTCTTGATGTTCCCTACTACGAAGTGCGAAGTTTTGGCTACCCCGACCACCTTCTTCGCAAGACGCCAACTAGCTAGCGTACTCCTGATTTAGCATCAAACGCCTTCCTACCATCCTCTTTCTCCATAAAAGAAGTTTGTAACATGGTATCACTCATCGTAGCTGTTCAGTATTCCTGTACTAAAACGGGCCCTTAGCGACTCCCGGTGAAGCCACGTTATATTTGCAGGATCAGTAGTGCATAAAATAAAATAAAATAAATAGAAGGAAAGCGCTGCCGCAGCTAGTTCTGCGTCTAAGGTACTTCACACGGCTGACTCCTCGTGAAAACGACCATCGCCACTGCAGGTAGTGTACTGGGTTGTGCGGCATAGTGTTTTAGTATGTCACGTAGATGTAGCCTTTACTGTCTCTCTTTTCACTCCCTTGCCCATTGACTTGTCCCATGAATGTATGAAACCCTTGATTTTTTTTTCTTTCCATTTTGCTGATATCCTACTTCAAACCTTCATTATATCTGATTTTGACGCAATACTCTGCCCCCTATTGGGCTGTTGAATCGAGCATCCATTCCGTTCTAATTGATTATTCTATACTATTCTCAGAGAAGGTTCTGCTTGTTACATCCGTTTTTAGGGAATGTTTTTTTTTACATTACGAAGCGGTTAACAGTTGCAACGTCCTCTTTGATATATGATCTGAAGCAACACTTGGTGTGACACAAAGCCGCGTCCACGGCATCTTCGTGTGTGCCACAATCTCAATGAACTGTGAGCACCAAAACGACTAACTGCGCAGAGAAAACGTTGAGGCCTATTGCATGAAGATGAGTGGCATAAATTTCTAAAGCTAACCAACATGTGTTGCTTACCTTGCTGTCAGTGCATACGCAGTTTTTTTGTTTGTTTGTACCTCTTGTGATGATGAGATTATTTCTGTCTTTTACCGATAACCTAAATTTTAAGTACAAAAAGCGTAGTCCTTGTATTTACATTGCTAACAGCGTTCTTTTTCGCATTTTATGAAAGTATCGATTATTTTTAGTCGCTCACGGGCATAGATGTATATCAACAGAAATAATAAAAGAAATAATATTTTTTTCCTTATTATTTCTTTTGTGTAATCTCATTGTGTACCTTTCTTATGTACGAAAGCGATGATACATACTTTGCGAATTACTGTGCTCATGTGTTTATGAAATATACCTTTTTGTTTGTATACCTTGGCCTGTAATTTACTTTGTCTTCTGCTTGAATTGTTTCCTGCTCTATAATATTTGTTTTTCTTTTTTCATTTTTATTGTATTTCGTTTTCACCCTGTCATTGCTGACGTAGGGTGGACGGTGCTTAGCCAAGCTTCAATAACTGCAGCTTTTTTGCCGTCTCCCCATTTTTCGCCATTGTATTTGTTTTGGTCAAAAGAAAAAAAAGAAAAAAAAACATGCCCAACTAGCTGTGGCACTCTACCGGGTGTTCAAAGTTAGGCTTTATGATAAATTTTTTTTTTGTAAATTGGGTACTCGAAAGCTTCTGAGAACCATTTCCTCATCCAAGTTAAACAGCCAGGGGGACAGAAAGTTAGATAATAATTATTGCTGCCAGCAGCCCAATTGACTAAAATTTAATAAATAACTTTTTAGCGGCTGCGGTAAGTTGATAATTGAAAATTTTGTTGAAGCGCACTAAAACACGGACGCACAGAAGAGGCGGACAAGGACAGCGCTTGCTCTCACAACTGAATGTTTATTATTGAGAAAAAGTAATTAATGTGGATACATGGTCTTTCACGCATGTGCATCAGAACAGGGTGCAACAGAAACCACTCTTGTCAGGATTGCAAAAATTACAAAAAGAAGCGAAGGAAAATGGCTGTCATTCCATACGTGCACAAGTTGGCACACAACTTAAAGCACGTTTGAAATAGACACAGCGTAGACGTGAAGTTTTCGGCAAAAACCGAACTAGCAAGCTTGTATCCACGCGTTAATAAGCCCATAGGTTCAAAAACTTGCTCTGTGAAATACAGAAACATGTTCGTGAAGTGCGTAAAGGAAGTAGTCTATATTACACTCTTTTCTTGTGAAAAAGTCTACATAGGCCAGTCAGAAAGATGCTTGAACGACCACCTTAGAGAAGATACTGCATCTGTTAAGGCATCAGGCAACAGTCATCTTGCTACAAAAACTGCGGATGTTATCCTTTGATATGTGGACTTTAACGTCACAAAAGCACCACATGATTATGAGAGACGCTGCAGTGGAGGGTTTCGGAAATTTCGACCACCTGGGTTTCTTTACCGAGAGCCAAAATCTGAGCACACGGGCCTACAACATTTCAGCCTCCATCGGAAACGCAGCCGCCACAGCCGGGATTCAATCCCATGACCTGCGGGTCAGCAGCCGAGTACCTTAGCCACTAGACCACCGAGGCGGGGAGCGGATGTTATCCTGTGTTTAAAGAAACGGAAATACTATTTCGACACAGAGATCAGCTAACACGTCAGATAGTGGAATCTTACCACAATCGAAAGAGGGGACATGAATATGCTAGTCAAGCTACGATTGTGGTGCATGATAAAGAGTACGCGTATCTCGACACCTAGCACTTGTAAAATATAATAAATGACACATAACACGTACAACTTTCGTAAACCTGACAAGAGTGGATTCTGTTGCACCCTGTTCTGATGCACATGCGTGAAAGACCATGTATCCGATTTAAATATCTTTTCTGAATAATAAACCTTCAGCGGTCAGCCTCTTCTGCCCGTCCGTTTTTTTGTGCGCTTCAACAAATTTTTCAACTATGAATGTAATCCAACTGGCCCAACCTGCCATCTTGCAGCGGTAAGTTGGCCTGTTTATATTGAAAAGATGTAGGCAGTGGTGTTCGTACACATTTTCAGTTGGAAGAGTTTTTTTAGCAGGCCTGTGCTCCGAGATATCCGGCTCCAAAGTTTGGCTTTCGCATGATTACGCATGCAAGAGGGTGAGCGCTGGCGCAAAACTCCTCTCTAAAGTGACGCATCTATTGTGTGCGCTGTTTAGTGTGTGAAGAGGGTGGAAGCGTAGGCATAGGTTATAACAGTTAGCCTTGTTCTCTCGGCCGTCAAAATCTAAAATCGAAGAACCCTTGCAGCCAGTGTCGTAACGCGCAACTGCAGAGCCTCTAACAATAGTGACAAATAACATGCAGAGATAATGGTGCGAGTGGAAAATCTGGATGCCATTGCGCGTGCGTAATAATGACTAGAGGATAGTGCGTGGTCGTTGCTTGGGCTACACGAATAGAGTGGCTGCTGATGTCCGAGTACTGTAACTTTTATTGAAATCAAGAGCAAATACTCCACCAATATTAACTGAAACAGTTTCATCCTCGATAACGCATATTTCCTGCTGCTACATAAGCTTATTTTGGTCGTGCACAAATCTCATCAAAACTCTTCACCCCTAAAGACATCAATGCCCTGAAAGTGTTCACAATGCCTGCTTTCGGCAGCCACACAAAGCATAAACCACTCTGACATCAACTCGATGACTCGGCGCACTAATTCTTGCAAGATTGCTTGCACAGGCAGATGTTATTCTGTCCTTCATGTCATTAACATCACTGGGCTCCTAAGTAAACTCAATATTTCACGTAGCCAACAGAAAAAGTTCACTAAATGATGGTCAGGAGATCTTGGTGGCCAAAACATCGCCCCTGCGCGCCCGCTGTTGTGGACAACGTCTGTCCAAGCAGTTCTTCGTCCTGGTAGTATAATGTGGTGTTGCTACATCCTGCTGAAACCATACTTGGCGCAGGTCATTCAGGGAAAGACTGCAGACAAGGTCAATGATGACAACACTTCATATTTCTTCTGTGTATGTCTTCCTATTGAAGTTGTCCTCAAAAAGGTGAGGTGCAATGATCCTGTCTCCGAGTATGCCGGGCCACACATTCACACTCCAGTGAACTTGATGGTTGTGCTGCCTCAGCCAGTGTGCATTTTCTTGTGGCCAATAATGGGCGTTGTGAAAATTAGCACTTCCATTTCGGCAAAACCGAGCTTCATTAGTCGAAATTATTTTTAGCAAAAAGTCATTTCCTTGTTCAGTTTGGATGAAGCCCCAAAGGTAGAAATCAACTCGCCTTTCGAAATCTTCCTCATTTAGGTTCTGATGAAAATAATGACTGATTAATACGTAGCGTTCAACATACCAAAAGCACCATAAGATCATCAGATGCGCCGTAGTTGCGGGCGCCGGAAATTTACACCACCTAGGGTTCTTTATTGTGCACCCAAATCTGAGCACACGGGCCTACAGCATTTACGCCTCCATCGAAAATGCAGCCGCCGCTGCCGGGATTTGATCCCGCGACCTGCGGATCAGCAGCCGAGTACCTTAGCCACTACCCCACCATGGTGAAGCCCTGATGAAGGTGAGCGTGATATTGCTACGGGGTGCCTTCAGACGCCGTTTACCCGTAACAATATTAATGGAACTGGTGATTTTTTCAACATTTGCGACTGTTCCGATGCTGCGACCGCACTGATCGGCAATCTGTCGAATGGTGAGCTCTGGAATCAAAATTATGCACACGACAACGTCGATTTTAAAGTCTTCATTGAATATTGTCTTCATTGTTCGTCTTGGAAGGGGGGCAGAGCCTGTTATGCAATAGCGTCAAAATAGGTTTATGAAAGTGGGACTCGTTGGAAGGGAACGGTGTGGTTGGCGAGACGCGTAAAGCTCTATTGCTAACAAAGTTTTGCCATTATATCAGCCATTGCGCGAAAAGCACCACGTCTACTTCTTCTTTCGTAGAACACCTCACGCCAGGAAGCACACATATTAGCTCGAAGGACTCCACGTAGATTTCCTTGGTAGACCTTCAATACAGAGACGCTGTTATACCGGAGGCACCTATAGTACATGTCGGTCAAGCTAACGCATTCACAAGAAGATGTGTCCGGGTGATCTAAAGTCACAAGAAAACGTCGCGAAAAATGGTCTCCTGTAATCACGTACATCAGGATCATGCGTAAGGATCATGCGTAAGGCTCATGGCGCACCATGCAATTACATTATTATTTCGCTGGCTGAGAGGGCAAAGGTAATTGTTACCATGTAGGCATCACTTCCACCATCTTCACACACTAAACACTACATGCAACAGATGCGTCACATAGGGCGGAGCTTTGCGCGGACCCTCGCCCTCTTGCATGCGTATACTCATTCGAAAGACAAACTTCGGAGCGAGATATCTTGGAGCACCGGCGTGCTAGAAAGAACCTTCCAACTGAAACTATTGCCACGTTCCATTTCCCAAGTTTTTGTTATCGTCCCAAAACACCACACGATTCTCAGCGCAAACCGCGCCTGCAGTTTTCTAGAAGGTTCCGGACTGTAGTAGATCATTTCGATAAGAACACGCCCACTGTGCGAACGGTAGAGATTGTTCTGGAACCTACGCCACCGCCAGCGATAACGCTAGAACATTCGACGGCAAGAGTATAAATGCCGACGCGCTTCACCGCCTGTCGGTTGTTGATCGAAGGCCGACGCTGCGTTCGCCGCTATCAGTCCGAGACTGCTATCTGTGAAAGACTGCTGCTGTAATTAGACTTTCCCTTTACCGGGCACAGGTTCGCCCAAATAAACAGTTAAATCCCAACACGAAGTTTCCTGTCTTCGGCCACGTCACGACCCCGTGACATCTGGTGGAGGTGCTGCTTCGTTCATGTACCGGACGCCCCCGTCAAGCCGTGAACCCAGCCCCCGTCGCGGAGAAGACACCGACACCGATCAAGAGCAGCGAACAAGCCGCCGACAGCAAGGTCTCCCACCGGAGTACGGCCTTCTACAAGACAGGGCGCGGAAGACCAAGACCATGACCTCGACTGCAGCGACAATGACAACCGGAGCATCCCAGCCCGCGATCGTCATTCATCAACCCAGGGAACCACCAACGTTCCATGGCTCATCGTTTGAAGACCCGGAAACCTGGCTAGAAACATACGACCGCGTGGCCGCCCTCAACCACTGGGACAACGAAGAAAAGCTCCGTCGTGTGTACTTCTACATGGAAGACACCGCAAAGACCTGGCTAGAGAATCGGGAGTCCACGCTCCAAACGTGGGATGTCTTCTGCGGCGCATTTTTGCAAACGTTCGCGAGCGTCGCTCGCAAAGAGAGGGCCGCTGCTCTACTCGAGACCCGGGTTCAGCTACCAAATGAAAAGGTTGGAATCTTCACAGAGGAGATGACCCGCCTATTCCGTCACGCTGACCCAGACATGCCAGGAGCGTTGTGGCGCAGTGCAGCGGCGTATCCATAGCTTTCGGCTCGGGCAGCGGTGCGTGGGGAATTTGAAGCGATTGCCGGACTTCTTCTCGCACAATGTCCGCGATCGAATCCACTTGAGGCTGCGCCGAAGGCAACAGTTTGCGCAGCTCTTCCCGCACGATCGCTCGGATCGTTTCCCGCAGGTCGTCGGAGTCGCTGGCTTGAGCAGCAGCGCATTCTGGAGTCAGGCGACGATTATACTGTCTGGTGCGCATGTCCAGGGTTTTTTCGATGGTGGTCGCCTCGGATACAAATTCTTGGACGGTGTTCGGTGGATTCCTCATTAGACCCGCGAAGAGCTCCTGTTTGACCCCTCGCATGAGGAAACGAACTTTCTTTTCCTCAGGCATGTCTGGGCCAGCGGGACTTCTGCAGCCAATTGATCCACCTTGCCGACCTTTCCAGCAGATTGGTATGGACCTACTGGGGCCGTTCCCGACGTCGGCTTTCGGAAACAAGTGGATCGTGGTAGCTACCGACTACCTCACCCGCTACGCCGAGACAAAAGCCTTGCCAAAAGGCAGTGCATCCGAGGTAGCTAAGTTCTTCGTCGAAAATATCGTCCTACGTCACGGCGCCCCGGAGGTCCTTATCACCGACAGAGGAACGGCATTCACTGCCGACTTAACTCAAGCGATCTTGGCATACAGCCAAACAAACCACCGCCGGACGACAGCATACCACCCACAGACCAACGGCCTCACCGAGCGGCTTAACAAGACGATCGCCGACATGCTGTCAATGTACGTCGATGTCGAACACAAGACGTGGGACGCCATTCTTCCGTATGTGACCTTCGCACACAACACGGCGGTGCCGGAGACGACGCAGATATCTCCATACAAATTGGTCTACGGAAGGAGCCCGGCAACGACGCTCGATGCCATGTTACCCAACGTCACCGACGAAGAAAACCTCGATGTGAGCGAGTACCTTCAACGCGCCGAAGAAGCCCGACAACTTGCGCGTCTCCGTATCAAGAATCAGCAGACGACCGACAGCCACCGTTACAACCTTCGACGGCGCTTCGTGGAATACCAGCCCGGTGAACGTGTTTGGGTGTGGACGCCGATACGCTGACGTGGACTAAGTGAAAAGCTTCTGCGACGGTACTTCGGACCGTACAGGGTGGTTCGACGTCTCGGCCCACTTGATTACGAGGTTGTCCCCGACGGCATCACGAACTCTCAACGACGCCGATCGCGACCTGAAGTCGTCCATGTCGCGCGCCTCAAGCCGTTTCATGCGCGTTAACAAACTGAACCAGTTTTTTTTTGTATTATTGTTGTATTGTAATTTATTCATTGTACTTTCTTGAATTATTATTGTACTTTCATCTTTAGTTAAAGCATCGGGACGATGCCTTTTTTGAGAGGGGGGCAACGCCACGTTCCATTTCCCAAGTTTTTGTTATCGTCCCAAAACACCACACGATTCTCAGCGCAAACCGCGCCTGCAGTTTTCTGGAAGGTTCCGGACTGTAGTAGATCATTTCGATAAGAGCACGCCCACTGTGCGAACGGTAGAGATTGTTCTGGAACCTACGCCACCGCCAGCGATAACGCTAGAACATTCGACGGCAACAGTATAAATGCCGACGCGCTTCACCGCCTGTCGGTTGTTGATCGAAGGCCGACGCTGCGTTCGCCGCTATCAGTCCGAGACTGCTATCTGTGCAAGACTGCTGCTGTAATTAGACTTTCCCTTTACCGGGCACAGGTTCGCCCAAATAAACAGTTAAATCCCAACACGAAGTTTCCTGTCTTCGGCCACGTCACGACCCCGTGACACTATATACAAACACATCTGCCTACACTCTTTTCAATATGAACATGCCAACCTACCACAGCCAGTAAATTGTTAATTATCGAACATTTGTTCATTGGCCTGCAGACAGCGATAATTATCATCAAACTTTCTGTGCCCCTGGCCACCTAACTTATTAGCAGAAGTGATTCTCACGTGCCTTCGAGTGCCTAATTTCAGACAAAAAGTCATAACGCTTAATTTTGAACACCCGCTATAAGGAGACGTTGGTGCGAATGCGTGGCACCGGCTACGCTACTCGTCTTTCCTTGCACAATAGTTGAAATCAGGACGCAGCAAGAAACACAAGGCTATACCGAGGCAACTAGTACGACACTCGCGTTCACAGGTTATGTATTCTTTATTTATGGAGCTTTAACTCGTATTAGCCACATAGTGTTCAGGCAATCAGTTAACGTTTCAGTAGTTACTACCAATAATGTTTTTAGTTCGTTCTTAGTATGTGACATCTTCTGAAGTGGCTACAGGCAATCGGCATTGTGCGTAAGTAATCTCATGCCATGCCGTGCCGTGCACACTCACTCTTCCAAAACAATCTTTTTTCTTTGCTTCTGAAAATACCTGTTGGTTTTGTGGCCTTTGTTTACAGGTCTAACGAATACTGCCATAGGCACATGTTCCTGAGAGTGTTGTCAGGTCATCAGGCTGGTATTACATAATGCCGTACCATTTATACAGTGTTGAAAGCGAACATTTCGGTTTATAAAAGATACTGCCGCGCAAATAAGGCACCGGATACTTTTTGACTATTGAGTGGCGGAACATACAGCCTACAGAGTTTCAAATTTTATACATCATGTGAGTTCTGTACAACAAAAATTCTCAAACAATTTCATTGATTGATTGATTGATTGATTGATTGATTGATTGATTGATTGATTGATTGATATGTGAGGTTTAGCGTCCCAAAACTACCATATGATTATGAGACATGCCATATTGGAGGGCTCCGAAAATTTCGACCACCTGGTGTTCTTTGACGTGCACCCAAATCTGAGCACACGGGCCTACAACGTTTCCACCTCCATCGGAAATGCAGCCGCTGACGCCGGGATTCGATCCCGCGACCTGCGGGTCAGCAGCCGAGTACCTTACCCTCTAGGACACCACCGCGGGGCGCTCAAATAATTTGAGCTAATGCGAAAAAGAGCCTCAAATGGTGAGTAATACAATAATGGTTGGAGAAGTTTTCAAATTTGGTGTGCGTGTGGTTAGAGTACGTGCAGTTCTGTAGAAACTGCTATGATTGTTCTCTCTAAAAGTAGGCTGCCAACATTCGACGTGTACTAATACAAATTTGTTTTCTCTTAGGATGCTGTATAGGCAACATCTTCAGGTGTTTCGTTACTTTTTTGTTATGCGCAATAAATTTTTCGTCATCCTCATGACAAAATAAAGCAAATATTGTGAAAAAACCTCGCGAAAGAGCGCCCTTTGTGTGCATGTCTTTGTGTCAGTATCTCGGTGTACCAGTCTTTCCTTTTTAATAAAGGTCAATCTCCTCTCCACGCTCTAGCTCCGAGGATGCATCTTTCTCATCTCTGCCCAACAAAGATTCTGTGCCTAATATAAGTTGTTTTACCTTTTCAGTATACTTTTACAGTCTTGGTCTTGTCCATACTACAGTAATGTTCTGTTTCCAACCATCCTCTGTATTGCTGGTAATACTATTCTTCAAAAGAGAATGTACAAGAAAGAACTATCTTTAAAAGGAGCAGAATGTACATGCCAGAATTGCAGAATCCGTTCCCTAGCCAAGCTTGCACGCATCAGCGTATTGACAACGGCGCGTCGAAGTGATGTGTGCAAATTATTCTAAACTAAAGCGCCTCTCCTATCACTCCTTAGACCAATGCGCTCTCATAATTGTTCACGTTGCTTTTGTGATAAAGATAACACTGCTTCTCAAAAATTTCTATATTCAGTATAACTTGGATACCGGGACCACCGATACAACGTATTGGTTCAGTCATCACAGTTTTTATTTGTTCACCTTCGCACTCTTAATTTCTTATTCTCGATTTCGTGAAAAACAAAAAAATTATATTTTCTAACATAGCGTGGACTTGTAGCATTTTTGTGAACCGTCTTGCGTAAGTAAGGTTGTTTGTAAAATAGGATTCTTCATTTATCAATGTCTAATTGAAAAGTGTTCATTCATCCGGCCGTTCCCATTCCGTACCATGTAACGCGCGGAAATTTACACCACCTAGGGTTCTCTAACGTGCACCCAAATCTGAACACACGGGTTCCATCTAACACTGTTCTAACACAAAACGTCCATAGAAATTTACCCACGTACTCACCAACCTTTATTTCTGCGTTATTCTGCGTCCCTACAGATAGTTCTCAGTCAATGATCGGTGCATAAACCAGGACCACTGCACCTCCGAAGGAAGAGGAAAAATTCAGAATCTTTCAGTGTTTATGAGGCGCTTTATTTTTTATTTGTCCCACGTTTCTCAAGTGCATTTCATTTCGTAGCTCTTTAATTATTTGAGCTCTAGTAATGAGTAAAAAGTTTCTGGTTAATCAGTTATGCTGAGTTTTTCACTAAGGTAGCACAGTTTTTCAAAAGAATTAGGCGCAAAGCTTCAGGTCAAGGTGGTTCTAAAGCAAGCGAGAGTCGTATGTTAACTCTCAACAGAAAGTCGCATTCGAGGAAAGACAAGAAGACTCGGGGAAGGCCATTTTATCATATACAATCACCAAATACCAACATTAAGCCACCCGCTTGGCTATTTCTCCCTAGGACACCTTGCCATTGCTCAAGCAGGACGGCAAATATAAACTTCAGCCAGATAGTTTAACTTAAAATCTGCACAACAGTGTTTTACTTATTACCATAGCAGAGACTGTATCCTGTAAAGAAAAAATACCTACAGACAACTTCACTTTGTTGTTTGTGGTAAGACTGCTAGGTAAAGCTAAAAGACGCTAGAAAAAGAATATCTCCCCCGTCGTAGAAGTGTTGGAAACTGCACGATAGGGATAAGAAACATATGGCACACCGCGTCGAGCCACGAACTTTTCGAGGCACCCCCCCAGCTGTCTAGAGCGCATTGCAAACACTGGCAGTGGCAGTTCCAGGCGAGAAAATAGTGGTTGCTGAGCAAGGCTTAATTAACTGCGGCAGCGCGAGACAGTCCTTCGGCTCGGTTAGTAAAAACAAGACCTAGAAATGCTGAATAAGTTAGTGCAAACTGTAGAGCGCTGCGCCATTACCGGAGCAAAGTTAGCACATGTGCGATATAAGCGCGAACACTTGTGGCAGTTATGGAGTGGGTGGTTCCAAGCTGCTACCACCGCCAAAACAACAAATTAGTAGATCCCCGCCGAGCAAGCGGCATGATTTAGCGGCAACTAAGTTGCATGCAGCGCCTTTGGTGACGGGCTTCGTGTTACACGTTCATTGACTGAAAACATTCGCTATGGAGGTACGAAACACTGTTCGAGTACGTAGTCTATATTTAAATGAGTGTAAGGACAAGTGTTTTTCTAGAGAAAAAAACAATTTTCTGGCTTTTTTTTGTTTTACTAACGTGTGTGTTATATAAATAAAATGACAACGAACCATACGGGACAGAAAAGTCAGAACTCCTACAGCAAAAAGGTTAGGGCAATGAAGAAAACATCAAACAGTGTAAGTTTATTTTTACGAGTTCTTAATGGAAACCCCGGGGATTTGGCCACTACATATATTTCTCGGGCACGTTCTCCGTTGAAATATTATTCCTTCTATCATACAAAACAACAAATAAAGCCAGAAAAGCTGCTGTGGAAATTTTCGTGCTTTTATTTCATCAATATTTCTCACAAGAGTAATAACGAAAGACGAAATTATTTTTCGTTCGTGTTCTCGCTGTACAACTGTATATGTTATGATACTTATAAGAGCGAATGCAGAAGCTCATGGCTAGGACATCTAGGACATCATATCTGAGCAGATGCTTCATACACTTATAGTGACTTCGTAATCCACGTGAGAACGGCCTTCAGTGATGCTCTGTGTGTGCCCTCCCCCGCTTCTGTGTTTACGTTCCTCATTTTTTTTTTTGGTTACTCATCTGACTTTCAGGCTCCCTCATCATTTGCCCAACATAGGTTAGCTTAGCTGTCATTCTTAATTGGCTAACATCTGTGCCTTTCATTTCGCTTCTGTTTTAAATGCGAAGCATTTCTTAGCGAGCTTCGGCGACATTGAGCGCATCTATCCATCCATTCATCCATCCATCCATCCATCCATCCGTCCATCCATCCGTCCGTCCGTCTGTCCGTCCGTCCGTCCATCCATCCATCCATCCATCTCTCTATCTATCTATCTATCTATCTAGCCGCCTACGACTTTTAGCTCTCCTGGCCGTTTCGATAATGGTATCGATACCAAACTTGGTCTGGGATAACATGACTGTATGAAGAACATATTTGACTAGTCATAACATGAAAGTCATGATATGTATGTCAGGAATGTCTTGATTTACATTTCAAGGTCCTGCAGCTCTTGCGGTGGTTTCGTTCACATTGCATGTTGCAAAACTGGTATGGTATGACAGGATTGTATGGGGAACACAAGCGACAAACCCTAACATAAAAATCATGACATGCTTGTCACGCGACAACTTGATTACATGCCACGCTCGGGATGCGCTCGCGACGGTTTCGCTAGCGTCCCGTATGCCAAATTTGGTGTTACGGTACGTGAATGGATTACGATATGTATATTACTGGTGCAAACACGATAATCATGAGATGCGTGTCTGTAGCAACATGACTACATGCCACGCTCATTAGGTGCTGGCGGCGGTTTCCCTAGCTTCACTTACGCCAAATTTGGCATTACGGGACGTGAATGGATGACGAAGGTATGACGCTGGTGCAAACTAGATAAACATGCGATGAGTGTCATGTAACAACATGACTACACGCTACACTCCTGGTGCGCGCGCGGCAGTTTCGCTAGCTTCACATGTACCAAACTCGGTATTACGCTCCGCGAATTGAGAACACAGGTAAGTGACACGTGCAAACTTGATAATCACGACGCATGTCATGTAACAACATGACTACATGCCACAGTCATGATGTGCTCGCAGCTGTTTGGCTAGCTTCACATATGCCAAATTTAGTATTACGTGATGCCAATGAATGACGAAGGTATGTGACTGGTGCAAACTTAATAATCATGAGATGCGTGTCATATAAGAACGTGACTACATGACAAAGTCAAGGTGCATGCTAATACATTTCGACATGACGTGGTGTGCGTGCTCGCAGGCGTTCATTTCATCGCGTCACGCTGGCGTGGCAAGTTGCCACGCCAGACGCCGGTCCTGCCATATACTCGCAGGCGCGCGCCGCGCTGCGTTGCTTTGACGCATGCGCGTTTCAGCGCGTCCGGTGTCGCTCCGTCGCGAAACGGGGGAGACGCAGTGTTGTTTGAGTAACGCATTGGCATAGAGTAGTGTTACTCTATGGCATCGGCGCGAAATGCAGCATGACGCATTTCGTACCGGTTGCCGTCGGGCCGCGTCGACGGATGCTGGTCGCGCCTGGCGTCAGTCTATAGATTGCTCGGGGTTTTGCAAACGTAGCGTCGCTGTGCCCAGCGTTTGCGAGCGTCAACGCTATTTCGGGGTATATCTGGCTCTTTATGATGCGCTGGCGGCCGTTTTGCTAGCTCGTCATATAACGCCTTTGGTGTTACGTGTTTCATGACGAAATATAAGACTGGTGCTAACAGGATAATCTTAACATGCGTGTCATGTAAGAACATCACAACATATCACGCTGATGGCATGCTCGTGGCCGTTTCGCTAGCTCCACATATACTAAATTTGGTATCGCTGGACGTGAAGAGATGACAAAGGTAAACGACACATCCAAACATGACAATCATGACGCGGAAGTCATGTACGGCATCATTTACCTCCACCTCGTAACAAGAGGGAGAGCGACTACTCGTCAAGCTAGGGTACCCTCCGAATCGATGTGGATACAGCACACCAGGGAAACAGCTACCCACTGACTTCTGAGCAAGAATTACAGTCGTGCCACTTCCACGCAATATGCACACTGAGCGCAACGCTCATCGCCGGTGGGTAAGGATGAAAAGCCTCATGCGCCTCATCAATCAGTCTCCTCCAAACACTCTCTTATACTGCGACGCCACTAGACACCACTTCCGCAGTTTTACAGTTGGAGCAGTGGTGAAAAATGATCACGACGTAGTAGCCTCAATCAGCGTACCTACAAAGAACATATCTGAAGGCGAAGAGTGTGCCGTCGCACTGGCGATTTCCCACGCTGCCATAAACCTTCCTCACGCAGATGTTATTCCAATCTTTACAGACTCAATGGATACCTGCCGTGCCTTCACACGGGGTATTGTCTCAAAGCAGACACACCGAATTTCGAACACCACATTCCACACGCCACACAAGTTCCGACTTGTCGGGACCCCTGGGCACGCCTGTCTCCCCGGTCATGACTGCGCTCATGCAGCTAGCCGAGCACTCACTAACCGGGATCCGGAGGAAGAGCTGTCCAACCCAGATGAGGAGGACACGAACACAGAACTTCTAGGATATCGAGACACTCTCGATTACTATAGACGAGAACGCATTCGGTACCCTCCACCACACCACACGCTCACACGAGAAGATGCAACTGCGGTGCGTCAACTGCAGGTGAACACGTTTCCAAACCTCTATTTCGTCCACATCCTCCATCCCACTTCTTACCCTGACAAATGCCCTGGCTGTGGAGCGGTACCGACGTTATTTCACGTAACGCTGGAATGTCAGCGTCCGTCAGCCAAGCGCTCTGCCAACTCCTCTCCTATTCCTACCCTACAAGACTGGGAGGCCATGCTGCGTGACGAAAGCCCGAGTGGCCAGCGGGCGCTGGTTCAGCGGGCGCGGTACGCAGCAGCGGCTGTTGGAGCTCTGGATTGAGAGCCCGACCCGACATTTTTCTATGCTTGAAATAAAAGTTTCTCTCTCTCTCCACCTCGTAACGTTGTGTTGATTTTAAAATGACATATCTACATTTCTTTTTCATGCTTCGCATATCATCGATTCCCACTGTCCGTGGGATCTGCCAATTTTTTAGGGGCACTTGCCTTATAGCGGCACCCGTTCGTCCCTCGTAGCCGTTGTAGTATGTACCAAGCATAACATTTTGATCTCCAAGGTGGTGCCGGTGAGATATTTCTTCTGTGCGTTGTTGAACAATAAAAAATAGTGGTCAATGTACATGTCAATGGCTGCTAATGGGGAATGTGAGGCAGGAGCATTTGGCTTTTAGTTAACGCGCACGCTGCGATCACCATTAGCAGCCATTGGCATGTACATTGAGCACTATCTGACAAGAAAGGTTTGCTACGTTATACTCACTGGGTGTAACCTCCTTAGTTTTAGAAAGGTTGAGCGAGCGTTGAGCCGCAGTGCCACGAATACAATGAACTCGAGGTGGTTAAAAGTGGGAAGTAGATACGAAGCGCAAGACGTAAGAAAGTAAAAGCCGAATTCTCCTGTCTCTCATTTCCCATTAGCAGCCATTGGCATGTCCATTGAGCACTAGAGAGAGAGAGAGAGAGATAAAGATGCAAGGAAAGGCAGGGAGGTTAACCAGACGCACATCCGGTTTGCTACCCTCCACTGGAGAAGGGATGAAGGGGAGAAAAGAGGTTGCAGAGAGATAAGAAGGTACACACAATCACGAGCAGACTCGTGGAGCACACACAGTCTACAGGCGGTCGCTCAGGTTTGTTGACTTTAAGTAAAGTAGAAGTGCTTTAGACGCTTTCTGCGCAACTGAGGCAGATGCCCAAGATCCTAGAATCTTGTGCACACAAAATGGTCTGGAGTCAAGTTGATTCAAAACCATCCGGAGCTGACATTGCTGTGTGTCGTAGCAAGCGCAGCTGCACAGGACGTGTTCAATGGTCTATTCAGCTCCGCAGTGTTCGCATGTAGAGGTGTCTGCCATACCAATGCGAAAGGAGTACACCTTTGTGAATGAAGCACCCAACCAAAGGCGGCATTAACAGTGTCGCATCGGAGCGGGAAAGTTGTGATGGTAGCTTTATCTTGAACGAAGGATCCAGTTCATATAATTGACACCTTTGGAAGCTGGCGTATTTCAGTTGTAATTTAAGTCTGTTGATCAGTTTCCGCTGCTCCCTTGGAGGGGATGGAAGTAGACCACCCCGGGCGCCTGCCGGCACCAGCGGCGTCAGCGGCGACCGCCTCCAGGAAGCGGATGGGACAAGCGAGCGACAGCGACAGTGAAGATACTCATGCTTACTATCTCAGCAGTGAGGACTTCTCAGATGACGGTTTCCAACCACCTGTGCTGAGCCGCAAGGCGAAGAGAAGGAACATGAGGACATCCTCATCCTCAACTATTCAAACTGTAAGTGAAGCGCCAAAATCGAACACTTATACCATCCTGTTTCTGCCTGCACTTCCTACCGTCACCATGAAACGCCTTAACAGACAGTCTGTGTCGAGGTCTCTGGAAACGCTCGTGCCAAATGAGATCACGGACATAAGAGTGAACGCAAGAAAGAATATACTGGCTGTGGACGTTTTGCACGCAAGTGCGTTGGGCGTTCTGCGCAGTGTAACTGACTTGGACGGCAACCAGGTGCGCTCTCATGTTCCCTTGGGATGTGAGGTAGTAACCGGCGTGATCTACGACATTGATGTCACTATTTCCAATAAGGACTTACAACTTCTTGTCAAGTCAACAACTGATACTCCAATTGTTGATGTCACCCGGCTAGGCAACTCTCGCTGTGTGAAGATTGCGTTTAAGAGCACATCACTCCCCTCTCATGTGAAGGTGGGGTATTTCAGACATGCTGTGCGGCCTTTCATTCCAAAGCCTCTCCAGTGCCGTAAATGCATGAAACTTGGACATGTCAGCAGCGTCTGCGAGAATTCGGTGGTATGCCACCGCTGCGCCGAGCACCATGAAGCGGATAAGTGCGTCGCAACTGTCAAGAAATGCTCTAATTGCAATGGATCCCATGAAGCCACATCGAAGGACTGCCCGCGGATTCAGAAGGAAATTGCCATCTTGAAGGAGATGGTGCGCGATCACTCATCTCATCGAGAAGCCGCAGCTAAAGTCAGAAGGCGTCGTTCACGTCGACGTCGGTCTTCGAGGACGCCCGCTACCTCCTCGACACGTTTGCGTGATCCTTCATCAGTACCACCTCCTTTGCCTCCCAGACCACATGCCGCGGGAAAGGCTGTAAAGGACAAAGCCAGTGAGCATACCCTAACTGCGACAGAGTGGCCTGCACTTCAAAGTGAGCAGCATCAAGCGAACCGAAGGAGCTTCGTGACGGCCAGTCCGCGCTCCCGGTTCGAGATCTTTCCAACCAAGACAGGCAAGTGACTGCAATCGTCCCGGTTCGAGATCTTTCCAACCAAGACAGGCAAGTGGCTGCAATCGTGCAATCATTAATTGCCACGATTCGCACGCTACTGAGCAGCATACAATCTCCGTCTGCTAAGATTGCACTGCAAATACTGGATACACTGAATCCAGTTTTTGCTAACTTCGTATAAGCACAATGGCTCAACAAAATCTCCACTTCCGCACTGAAGTTAAAAGTGCGTCGATTTTTCAGTGGAATGCCAGAGGCATGAAGTCCCGTATCTCGGACTTGCGCCAATTTGTTCGGGCCAATCAATTCCCTATACTTGTCATATGTGAACCAAACGTGTCAACGCCTTATAGATTGTCCGGTTATGAAGCTTTTTGTCCAGCCGCTTGCGAAGAACGAAGCAAAGTAATTGTTTACATTCGCACAGACTTGACTTATCTTTCGCACCCAATAAGTTCAAATGACGACAATCAGTACGTGTGTCTTCGTGTGAAGAAGAATGCAGTTTCGTTCACGCTTATTGGTGGATATATATCTCCGTCATCGCGAATTGACTGCGACAGATTAAAAGACATCCTAATGAGAACCGATGGGCCTTGGATCATCACCGGTGACTTCAACGCCCATCACATGCTTTGGGGGAGCACTAGGATGAATGCCAGGGGCCGGAACATTGCTACATTCGCTTCCGATTACGACCTTTCCATCATGAACGATGGTACCCCCACATATCTGCGGGGTCTCACGTATGGCAGTTGCCTTGACCTGACATTGGTGTCACGGTGCTTCTCTCACAAAGTTAAGTAGTTTTCCGATATTGAGACTCATGGGAGTGATCACATACCCACCTAAGTGACGATCGATGGTATCATAAAACATTTCTCTTCGGTGTTGCAATTGGCACTGACAGGTCAATGTTTGCATCGCGTGTTGAGAACGCTTGCCAAGAAGGCCTCACCTGCAGCCTGGAAAATACCATAGTGGAAGCTATGCAAGCGTCCAAATGTAAATTACCATTTTCGTCTAAAGTAACACAGTTTGACATCGAACTGGAAAAATTACGAGCTATACGAAGGCGTGCAGAACGACGATACAGACGCACAAGATCAATTTACGATCTGAGGGAAGCAAGGCGGCTCCAGAAAAAGATTCAACGACGCATTTACAAACTGGAGAGCGAACGCTGGAAAGCATTCTGCGAATCTCTAGACCCTCATAAACCGCTGTCATATATCTGGAGAACAGTTCGTGGTCTTCGCTCCTCTCCACAACAACGGCCCCCTTTTAAAGCTTCGGCACTCCATCAGGGAAAAACAGAACTCGAGGGGGCTGAAGAATTTTGCACGAGAGTTGCCGGGAATATTGTGAACGAGAGCATCGACGCCGTGATCGTTCCCGAGACGCGATTACCAGAAATGGACATTCCGTTCACCATGGAAGAACTGGAAGGTGCGTTAGTCGCTTCTAAGCGCATGTCATCGCCAGGTCCTGATGGTATTACTTATAGTGCGTTGGGATACCTTGGACAAAAAGCTAGAAAAGAACTTTTATAATGCTTCAACAACTCCTGGCTCAGCGGCAGTGTTCCCCGAGAATGGAAAATTAGTCGATTAATACCACATTTGAAATCGGGAAAATCACCATTGGACTTGACAGCGTATCGCCCTATTGCCCTCGCAAGCTGCCTTGGAAAAGTGATGGAAAGAATGGTTCTATTTCGTCTCGAGTGGTACTTAGAACGATACACCAAATACCCTTCATGCATGGCAGGCTTTCGTCGGGGCCGCTCCTCCATTGACTGTGTCCTTGATTTATCGACATTTGTTCAACAAGAAAAAAGTCGCAAGCGCATATCAGTGGCACTCTTTCTTGACGTGAAGGGTGCATATGATAATGTAGCTCACGATGCCATCCTCACTTCTCTCGCAGAAATGGGCATTGGTGGACGAATGTTTCAATGGATAAAAGATTATATAACTGGCAGAGGTTTCTTTGTACAAACATATGAGGGTACAACTGCCCAACATTACACTTACTGCGGAGTACCTCAGGGAGGTGTTTTAAGCCCCACATTGTTCAATGTGGCCCTCATTGGTCTGGTGAAGGTTCTGCCAAAGTCGGTGTGCCTATTCATATACGCCGATGATATTTGCCTCTGGAGTGCTGCAGTTACTCGCCCTCAGGTGCGTGCACGAATACAGCGGGCAGCAACCCTCACAACAGCCTACCTTCAGAAACAAGGCTTAAACATATCAACTGTGAAGTGCGCGTTCATGGTGTTTACACGCAAACCAATGACGCCATACCCTGTTTACATCAATGAGCAGAGTGTCAAATATGCACGGACGCATCGTTTCCTGGGCATAATAATCGACAGAAGTCTTTCGTGGAGCCCACATTGTGCGTACTTGAAGAAGAGACTGCTATCTATTGTGCATATCATGAAATTCTTGTGCGGTAAAGCATGGGGAACTTCTGCGGCCTCCATGCTACAGCTGTTCAGGGCCCTATTTCTGGGTCTATTGCGCTACAGCTTGCCGGTACCGACTAACACTTGCAAATCGAATATTCATTCATTGGAGAGTTTGCAGGGTCAGGCACTGCGTATCTGCCTAGGACTGCCCCGATGCGCTTCTACTTATGTCACAATCATGCTTGCCAAAGACCATCCGGTCAGGACATATATAGCTGTGGATTGCCTCAGAGCGCACATTCGACATGCTAGCCGTGTCCCCGACCACCACTTGGCCCTTCTACCTTCCGGAAGACCACGTGCTACGTTTTCAGACGTCATAGCCAAGCACCTAAACAGCATTCCATCAGGATATACGCCAGCTGCGAGAACGGCATGCCCTTTGTGGTGCCTCGACCAGCCGCAAGTTCGTCTAGAAATTTCGGGAATCAAAAAGAAAAGCAGTCACTCCAGAGTAGCATTGAAGCAAGCAACACTGCTATTATTACATGAGTTGTACTTAGACCGAACGCAGATATACACTGATGGGTCCGTCTCATCCAGCAGCTCATCAGGTGCCGCTCTAATTCCGGCTGCAGAAATGACAATCAAGTTTAAGTTGTCGCATATGACTACATCTACGGCATCAGAGCTTGCTGCTATAAGGGCTGCTTTACAATATCTCGTTCAAGAACGTCCAGGAAAATGGGTCATATTCTGTGATTCGAAAGCAGCGCTTCAGAGTTTGCAGTCTGCCATGCGTAGGAGGAGCCATGACCAACTGGTACAAGAAATAAGACGTTGCCATCATGAAGCTCTAGCACGAGGGCATGATATTATATATCAATGGCTGCCTGGACATATCGGTATTACCGGAAATGAACTAGCCGATGATGCAGCCCGCTCAGCCCATGAAGAAACCCGTGTAGTCCCGATTCCTCTATCAAGGAATGATGCAGCAAGACAACTTTACCTGCTGGCTCGAGATCTCACACGCACGTTCTGGTCGTCTACCAGCTTCCAAAGGTGTCAGTTGTATGAACTGGATCCTTCGCTCAAGCTAAAGCTACCATCACAACTTTCCCGCTCCGATGCGACACTGTTATGCCGCCTTTGGTTGGGTGTTGCATTCACAAAGGTGTACTCCTTTCGCAATGGTATGGCAGACACTCCTACATGCGACTACTGCGGAGATGAAGAAACCATCGAACACGTCCTCTGCAGCTGCGCTTGCTACGACACACAGCGATGCCATGTACGGATGGTTTTGAATCGACTTGACCCCGGACCATTTTGTGTGCAGAAGATACTAGGACCTTGGGCATCTGCCTCAGTTGCGCAGAAAGCAACTAAAGCACTGCTTCTTTACCTTAAGTCAACAAACCTGAACGACTGCCTTTGAACTGTGTGTGCTCCCCGAGTGTGCTCATGATTGTGTGTACCTTCTCATCTTTGTGCAACCTCTTTTCTCCCCTTTATCTCTTCCCCAGTGCAGGGTAGCAAACCGGATGTGAGTCGGGTTAACCTCCCTGCCTTTCTTTGTATCTTTATCTCTCTCTGTCTTGGAAGCTGGTAGACGACCAGAACGTGCGTGTAAAATCTCGAGCCAGCAGGTAAAGTTGTCTTGCTGCATCAATCCTTGATAGAGAAATCGGGACCACACGGGTTCCTTCATGGGCTAAGCGGGCTGCATCATCAGCTAATCGATTTCCGGTAATACCGATATGTCCAGACAGCCATTGATATATAATATCATGCCCTCGTGCTATAGCTTCATGATAGCAGTGTCTTATTTCATGTACCAATTGTTCATGATTCCTCCTACGCATGGCAGACTGCAAACTCTGAAGCGCTGCCTTCGAATCACAGAATATGACCCATTTTCCCGGACGCTCTTGAACGAGATATTGTAAAGCAGTCATTATAGCAGCAAGCTCTGATGCCGTAGATATAGTCATATGCGACAACCTAAATTTGATTGTCAATGCTGCAGCCGGTATTACAGCGGCACCTGATGAACTGCTGGACGAGACGGGCCCATCAGTGTATATCTGCGTTCGGTCCAAGTACAACTCATGTAATAATAGCAGTGCTACTTGCTTCAATACTCTGGAGTGATTGCTTTTCTTTTGATACCCGGAATTCCTAGACGTACTTGCGGCTGGCGAGGCACCACAAAGGACATGCCATTCTTGTAGCTGGCGTATATCCTGATGTAATGCTGTTTAGGTGCTTGGCTATGACGTCTGAAAACGTAGCACGTGGTATTCTGGAGAGTAGAAGGGCCAATTGATTGATTGATTGATTTGTGGGGTTTAACGTCCCAAAACCACTATATGATTATGAGAGACGCCGTAGTGGAGGGCTCCGGAAATTTTGACCACCTGGGGTTCTTTAACGTGCGCCCAAATCGAGGGCCAATTGGTGGTCGGGGACACGGCTAGCATGTCGAATGTGCGCTCTGAGGCAATTCACAACTCTATATGTCCTGACCGGATGGTCTTTGGCAAGCACAATTGTGGCATAAGTAGAAGCGCATCGGGGCAGTCCTAGGCAGATACGCAGCGCCTGACCCTGCAAACTCTCCAATGAATGAGTATTGGATTTGCAAGTATTAGTCAGTACCGGCAAGCTGTAGCGCAATAGACCCAGAAATGGGGCCCTGTACAGCTGTAGCATGGAGGTCACAGAAGTTCCGCATGCTTTCCCGCTCATGAATTTCATTATATGCACAATAGATAGCAGTCTCTTCTTCAAGTACGCACAATGCGGGCTCCACGAAAGACTTCTGTCGATTATTATGCCCAGGAAACGATGCGTCCGTGCACATTTTACACTCTGCCCATTGATGTAAACAGGGTATGGCGTCATTGGTTTACGTGGAAACGCCATCAACGCGCACTTCACAGTTGATATAGTTAGGCCTTGTTTCTGAAGGTGGGCTGTTGTGAGGGTTGCTGCCCGTTGTATTCGTGCACGCACCTGAGGGCGAGTAACTGCAGCACTCCAGAGGCAAATATCTTCGGCATATATGAATAGGCACACCGAATTTAGCAGAACCTTCACCAGACCAATGAGGGCAACATTGAACAATGTGGGGCTTAAAACACCTCCCTGAGGTAGTCAACAGTAGGTGTAATGTTCAGCAGTTTTACCCTCGTCTGTTTGCACAAAGAAACCACTGCCAGTTATGTAATCTTTTATCCATTGAGACATTCGTCCAGCAATGCCCATTGCTGCGAGAGAATGGAGGAGGGCATCGCGAGCTACATTATTATATGCACCTTTCACGTCAAGAAAGAGTGCCACTGATATGCGCTTGCGACATTTTTCTTGCTGAACAAATGTCGATAATTCAAGGACACAGTCGATGGAGGAGCGGCCCTGACGAAAGCCTGCCATGCAAGAAGGGTATTCGGTGTATCGTTCCAAGTACCACTAGAGACGAAATAGAACCATTCTTTCCATCACTTTTCCGAGGCAGCTTGCGAGGGCAATAGGGCCATACGCTGTAAAGTCCAATGGTGATTTTCCCGATTTCAGAAGTGGTATTCATTGCCTTATTTTCTATTCTCGGGGAACACTGCCGCTGAGCCAGGAGTTGTTGAAGCATGCTAAATGTATTCTTCTGGCATTTGGTCCAAGGTGTCCCAACGCACTACAAGTAATACCATCAGGACCTGGCGATGACGTGTGCTTAGACGCGACTAACCCACCTTCCAGTTCTTCCATGGTGAATAAAATGTCCATTTCTGGTGATCGTGTCTCAGGAACGATCACGGCGTCGATGCTCTCGTTCATAATATTCCCGGCAACTCTCGTGCAAAATTCCTCAGCCACCTCGAGTTCTGTTTTTCCATGATGGAGTGCCAAAGCTTTAAAAGGGTGCCGTTGTTGCGGAGAGGAGCGAAGACCGCGAACTGTTCTCCAGATATATGACAGCGGTTTGTGAGGGTCTAGAGATTCGCAGAATGTTGTCCAGCATTCGCTCTCCAGCTAGTAAATGCGTCGTTGAATCTTTTTCTGGAGCCGTCTTGCTTCCCTCAGGTCGTAAATTCATCTTGTGCGTCTGTATCGTCGTTCAGCACGCCTTCGTTTAGCTCGTAATCTTTCCAGTTCGATGTCGAACTGTGTTATTTTGAACGAAAATGGTAATTTACATTTGGACGCTTGCATAGCTTCTGGGGTGGTATTTTCCAGGCTTCAGGCAAGGCCTTCTTGGCAAGCGTCGTCAACACGCGATGTAAACATCGACCAGTCAGTGCCAATTACAACACCGGAAGAGAATTTTTTTATGATACCATCGATCTTCAAATAGGTGGGTATGTGATCACTCCCATGAGTCTCAATATCGCAAAACCATTTAACTTTGTGAGAGAAGCACCGTGACACTAATGTCAGGTCAAGGAAACTGCTACACGTGAGACCCCGCAGATATGTTGGGGTACCATCGTTCATGATGGAAAGGTCGTAGTCGGAAGCGAATGTAACAATGTTCCGGCCCCTTGCATTCATCCTAGTGCTCCCCCAAAGCATGTGATGGGCGTTGAAGTCACCGGTGATGATCCAAGGCCCATCGGTCTTCATTGGGATGTCTTTTATTCTGTCGCAGTCAAATCGCGATGACGGAGATATATATTCACCCATAAGCGTGAACGAAACTGCATTCTTCTTTACACGAAGACACACGTACTGATTGTCGTCATTTGAACTTAATGGGTGTCAAAGATAAGTCAAGTTCGTGCGAATGTAAATAATTACTTTGCTTCGTTCTTTGCAAGCGGCTGAACAAAAAGCTTCATAACCGGACAATCTATAAGGCGTTGATACGTTTGGTTCACATATGACAAGTATAGGGAATTGATTGGCCCGAACAAATTGGCGAAAGTCTGAGATACGGGACTTCATGTCTATGGCATTCCACTGAAAAGTCGACGCACTTTTAACTTCTGTGCGGAAGATGAGATTTTGTTGAGCCATTGTGCTTATACGACGTCAGTAAGAACTGGATTCAGTCCATCCAGTATTTGAGGTGCATTCTTAGCAGGCGGAGATTGTATGCTGCTCAGTAGCGTGCGAATCGTGGCAATTAATGATTGCACGATTGCAGTCACTTGCCTGTCTTGGTTGGAAAGATCTCGAACCGGGATCGCGGGCTGGCCGTCATGAAACTCCTTCGGTTCGCTTGATGCTGCTTTCCTTTGATGTGTAGGCCACTCTGTCGCAGTTAGGGTATGCTCACTGGCTTTATCATATTTACAGCCTTTCCCACAGCATGTGGTCCGGGAGGTAAAGGAGGTGGTACTGATGAGGAATCTGGCAAACGCATCAAGGAGGTAGCGGGCGTACTTGAAGACCGACGTCGACGTGAACGACGCTGACTTTAGCTGTGGCTTCTCGATGAGATGAGTGATCGCGCACCATCTCCTTCAAGATGGCAATTTCCTTCTGAATCCGCGGGCAGTCCTTCGATGTGGCTTCATGGGATCCATTGCAATTAGAGCATTTATGTTTAGAAAAAATTGATTTACAGCATGTACAGAACACAAAGGCTTCATACCATTCCAGTAACACGGCATATACACTTCGGCACATCTATATTTCACGACTAACATCACTACGTTACAGTGAAGACATTTGCTCTAATATACATGACAATGTTGGCATATATGTACACAAGAACTCAATGCGATATCATGATACAATGGTATAACGATACAATAGATGCAATGAAACACTATATGTAACAAATGAAATCATATAAAACAACTCAATGGGCGCTGCTTAGCACCAAGTCGGTCGAAAAATGAGTTGTATCCTTTCGCGTTCCACCTTGACGAAAGGGCACGACCAATGCCGCAGAAACTCTTGCTCCCCGAGGAAGAAAAGCTCCTCGGAGAGGAACGCGAGGATCTCTCGCCTCATTCTCCCCAGTATCGGCCACAAAGCACGCCGGCGGCAATTGGCAGTTACGGCCTCACATCGGTTTCTCCAAAGGCTGAACAGCCCCGCAACTATTAACAGAGCGGAGAAGCGGCTACGCGGAAATCGGCCGTTGGACAGGAAAGTTCGCACACCCTGTCCCCGAAAACCAGCATTAACCGCACGCCAAAAAGGCGGGAAACCACACATTCAAACTTCGCATGTCGATTGGTCTCTACCATGACGCAGTTGGGGCAAGTGGAAGTGCGAACCACCTGCCATCGCTGCAACCGATCTCGCGTGGGGAGCAAGCCCCAGCCCAACCTCCATACCAAGTCTCTGAGATGCCCTGGCAACACTGCGGCAGTTATTGGTTTCCAAGCGCGGTTCATTACAGATTGACGATGCTGGGGAACCAAGGGCCGTAGAAGGGCGGCCATTGTGTCCACCACTTTATAATCGGCCACCTCTATCTCTAGGCACGTAGCTTCCAAACGTCGGTGAAATGCCAGAACGGCTCGATGCACCATGGTAATTCAGTTGATTGGGGACCTTGGTTTATTTGGCTAACCGGCAAGAAGACACATAGTGATGGCCCCAGATGGTAGCGAGCCAGTGTCTGAGCGGGCATGCCATCTTTGCTTAGTATTCGCAATAGAGTGCGAAGGCGCAATGTAGAAGCCGTGACGGAAACGTCGGGGAATGCAAAACTGCCTTGATCTCGCGGTTGGGCTAACGCGGGACGCGATAACAATTCTGTGCCACCAGACCAAAAAAATGAACTGATGCAGCTTTGCACTTTCCTGCAGACGTGGAGCGGTGGTTTGACAGAATGCAAAGGTACCGAAATTTTCCTAGGTACACCGTTTGAGTTAAGTATCGGCGTTCCAAGAGGGGGAATTCGAAGTACCTGGCTGCTTTGATATTGTCGCGGTTCAACGTAAGCAGTGCACCGAGACGTTGAGTCCGAGAACCAACGGCGTGTGTTTTTATGCAGGAGCCAAGAGCAGGCGAGCAAAACAAAAGCACGTCGTCTTCTTCAGTCCCCCTTTTCACGAGGCTGTTGGCGCGCACATCGTCTTCGTTCTTTGTTTCGGGCGCGGCATTTGCCTCCCCTTATAAGAGCATCGCCCCGATGCTATAGCTGAGACAGTAATTAGCGCATGAAGTGACATTGTAGAAGCGACGGTGCCTCGCAGAGTCACTCACTGACGTATGGCTTAATGCGCACTACGTGCACAAGCTCAGGTCGGTGCTGGCGACGCCTTGAACAGTTTGGGCTTTCCGGGACGACTTCATAGGTAACGTCACTTAGTCGTCGCAGCACTCGATAAGGTTCGAAATACCTTCTGAGCAACTTTTCGGATAGTCCCCGTCTTCGTACAGGCGTCCACACCCATACCCTGTCCCCGGTTTCGTACGTTACAGGAGTATGACGTCGGTTATAGCGGCCTGCGTCATACTCTTGCTGTTGGTATATTCGCAGACGTGCGAGCTGCCTGGCTGATCTAAAAGCGCGGCCGTGAATGCAGTTCCGCGATCTGTTATAACGATCGATGGCGCACCGTGTCTCAGCACAATGTTTTCTATGAAGAACCGGGCTACCTCCTCTGCTGTGCCTCTCTGGATGGCTTTTGTCTCGGCGCAGCGAGTAAGGTAGTCGTTCGCCACTATAATCCAGCGGTTACCAACACTAGAGGTGGGAAGTGGGCCCAAAAGGTCCATTCCGATCTGGTCAAATGGCGTTGTCGGGATCTGGACAGGGTGTAGCAAACCGGCTCGTTTCGTTGGAGGTGACTTGCGCCGCTGGCAATCGAGGCAGGTCCGAACATGGTGCTTGACGGCAGCGGTGAGTCTAGGCCAGTAATATCTCCCTCGAACTCTGCTGAGTGTGCGCGTGTATCCTGAATGTCCAGATGTTACCTCGTTGTGGCACGCTTGCAACACCTCAGAACGAAGAGTGGTAGGAACGACAAGCAGGTAGGTGGACCCGTCTGACGAGAAGTTCATTATGTAAAGGACATTGTTTCGCCGACAGAACGACGATATCCCTCTTGTAAAGGCTTTAGGTGCATTCTGGCTTCGTCCTTCTAAATAATTATTTAAGCCAAGTAGCTCAGGATTGTCATGCTGGTGATCTGCGATGGTTGACGTGTCGAGGATTCCGAGGAACGCTGTCTCTTCATCAAAAGCAGCAGCCGACTCTATTGGTGATCGAGATAGGCAGTCGGCGTCCGTGTGTCGTTTTCCGGACTTATACGCCATCGTTATATCAAACTTCTGTAGTCTAAGGCTCCAGCGTGCCAATCGCCCGGAAGGATCTTTCAGACTTGTTAACCAACACAACCAATGGTGGTCACTGATAACCTTGAATGGGCGGCCGTACAGTTATGGGCGAAATTTCATAACTGCCCACACCATGGCGAGGCATTCCTTTTCAGTGGTCGAGTAATTTGCTTCTGTGCGTGACAGAGTTCTACTTGCGTAAGCGATCACTCTTTCCTCGTCGTCCTGGCGCTGCACAAGCACAGCTCCGCGGCCAACATTGCTGGCGTCAGTATGGAGCACTGTAGGGGCTGTGTCATCAAAATGGGCAAGCACGGAGGTCGTCTGTAGACGTTGCCGCAAGTCATTGAAAGCATCTTCCTGTTCGTCGCCCCAAACAAATGCAACGTCATCCCTCGTGAGACGAGTTAAAGGTGACGCAATGCGCGCAAAATCTGGAATAAACCGCCGATAATATGCACAGAGACCCAGAAAACGCCTCACTGCCTTTTTATCTGATGGTGTTGAAAACTGTGTGACGGTGGCAACTTTTTTGGGGTCTGGACGAACTCCTGCGTAACTGATGACATGGCCAAGAAACTGCAGTTCCTCAAAGCAGAAGTGACATTTCTCCGGCTTGAGCGTCAGGCCTGCGGCCAGTATGGCCTGCAAGACCATTTGCGATCGTTCAAGGTGTTCGTCAAACGTCGTAAAAAACACAATGACGTCATCAAGGTATACTAGGCAGGTTCTCCATTTAAGCCCAGAGAGAACGGTATCCATGAGACGCTGGAAAGTAGCAGGCGCGGAGCACAAGCCAAATGGTAAAACCTTAAATTCGTACAGTCCGTCTGGTGTCACGAAAGCGGTTTTTTCACGATCCCTGGGTTCTACTTCAATTTGCCAATATCCGCTCTTTAAGTCCATGGAAGAGAAGTAACGTGCATTTCGAAGCCTGTCAATCAAATCATCTATGCGGGGAAGCGGGTACACGTCCTTTTTTGTAACCTGATTTAGTTTCGATAGTCAACACAGAAACGCAGGCTGCCGTCCTTCTTTTTCACTAGAACAACAGGTGATGCCCAGGGGCTTTTCGACGGTTGAATGACGTCGTCTTTAAGCATTTTTGTTACCTGCTGTTCTATTGCTTCTCGTTCTTTTGAAGCCACAAGGTACGGATTTTGATGGATTGGTCTAGCCGTGTCCTCTGTGATGATTCGGTGCTTGGTCAAGGACGTCCGGCCAACTTTCGAGGTCGACGCAAAATAGTCGTGGAACTCGTCTAGCAGCACAAGCAGGCGTTCTCGCTATTGCTGAGTTAAAGTAGGGCTGACGTGAAGGATAGGTGCTAGGTCACGTGGGTCTTGTGCAGGTGTTGCTTCGAGTGCTGAAAAGCAGTCACAAACATCTGCGATCTCGTCGAAATGTGCCAACGTTGTGCCTTTTGGAAGGTGTCGTCGCTCAGAGATGAAATTGGTCAACAGCAAGTTCGTTCGGCCGTCGGTGACATTGACTATTCCTCGTGCTACAGAAATCCCGTGTGTGAAAAGCAGCGAGGTTAGTTGGTCGGCGACTCCTTCACCATCGAACGGTACGTCACATGCTACTGAAACGAGGACACATGATCGAGGCGGCACGACTATATTGTGGTCTTTGAGACGAAAGGATTTGTGCTCTGGTGATGTAGGATCAGTCAGACGAGCACTCTCGTAAAATAAAACCACGCGGTCCGGGATGTTGATTATTGCGCCATCATCCCGGAGAAAGTTCATTCCTATAATTAAATCTTTGCAGCACTTTGGGAGAACAATGAAAGTCGCGACAAAAGAAGAATCTCCTAAGCTGATTCTTGCTGTGCATAATTCAGTAGGGAGCAGCAATTGACCACCCACTGTTCTTATATGTGGTCCTGTCCATGGCGTTTTCACTTTTCCAAGATGATCAGCCAGCTTGTGACTTACTATGGAAAAATCAGCACCCGTATCGACTAACGCCGTCACTTGCTCTCCATCAATAATTACATTGAGGTCGGCGCTCACCATTTCGTCGTTGTTAATATTCGTTGGCATCGAGTTGTTCTGTAGCGGCAGTACTGGGGACTTTTTATTGTCTTGTGGTCGGGCTGCGACCTTACTCCGAGAGGTCGCCGCCTTTAGTTTCCCCGGTAAGGGCTGGGCGACCTTGTTCCCCGAAGGTCAGCAAAAGTACGTCGATTCGGTGACGATGTCTGAGCAGGGGATGAAGAGCGTGACCTGTGGGCGGAATTGGGCTGGCGATCAGGAAGCGACTCGTGATAGGGAGACCACATTGTTGAAGGTCCTCGAAAACCAGGGTCGTCATGGCAAACAATGTAGTCGTCGTTGGCACGGCGGCCGTCGTACCCTGGCCGAGACGGGCGAAGCGATGTGTTGCGGTACCAACAATAGCGAGCTATATGGCCGGCACCACCACAGTTGAAGCAGGGAGGGTGCCGATCGACGGTGCGCCAAGCGTCCGTTCTGTGAAATTGTGGGCGTCCTATGTCCTCATGTGGTGGTGAGTAAGGCGCGGCAAGTGGTGGCTGGTGGTATGGAGACATCGGAGACATGGGCCGACGTCTGAAAGCCTCCTGCAATGGTTGCGACGAAGGTGCGGCTGTAGGTGGCTGGTAGTATGCTGTAATAGGTGGGACGGGTGGTGGACGGCGGACAGTGTCGGCGTAACTCAGTTGACGCTGATCGCGACCGAGATCAGCTGCTGAAAAAGCATTCCTAAGTTCGTCACGAACGACTGCGGCAACGGCGGTCACTGGTGTATCCACTGGAGGAGTCCAAAGCTTCTGAATTTCTTCCCGGACAATATCTCTGATCAGGTCACGTAGGGAGCCCTGATTGTCCAGAGTCACTGAAGCGGCATTGATTGGTGTGGTAGTGGACGAGCGATCATATTGCCTCGATCTTTGGTGCAAAGCACGCTCAATAGCAGTGGCTTCTCTTATAAAATCGGCCACGGTAGTTGGGGCATTGCGCACAAGTCCAGCGAACAGTTGTTCTTTCACGCCGCGCATAAGGTAGCGCATTTTCTTCTCCTCGGACATATGGGGATCTGCCCGACGACAGAGGCGCGTCACGTCTTCAGCAAACATCGCCACAGTTTCGTTAGGTTTTTGAAGCCTTAACTCGAGCAACTGCTGAGCCCACTCTCGACGGTCGACCCTAGCAAAGGTGTCAATCAGCTGCTGACGAAACTCATCCCATGTGGATATACGGCCTTCTCGATTCTCAAGCCACGTGTGAGCGCCGTCATCGAGAGTCAAGTACGTGCGGGCGAGCTTCTGTTGAGCATTCCACTGGTTGATGTCGGGTACGCGTTCGTAATGCTCAAGCGAATCTTCAACATCTTCATGTGGGGCACCACTGAAGCGATCAGGCACAAGCGGCTGAAGAAGTGTTACCTGGGCTGGACTGGAAACGGGGCTGCCTTGTATCCCTTGGACCAACTGTGGCTGGCTAGCGGAGGCCATTGGTAGAGGTACGTATTGCCTGGTAGAATGTTCGTCGAAGGAGGTTAGCTCAGGAGATAGGCCTAGCAACCGCCGACTGAAGCGGTGCACTGGTGTCGTAACAGGTGGCTGCATATCGGGACTTGATGAACGGCTCCCAGATGGGGTGTTGAGCATCGGCAGGCTTGCGACCCAGCACCTCCACCAGTGTCGCGGTTCAACGTAAGCAGTGCACCGAGACGTTGAGTCCAAGAACCAACGGCGTGTGTTTTTATGCAGGAGCCAGGAGCAGGCGAGCAAAACAAAAGCACGTCGTCTTCTTCAGTCCCCCTTTTCACGAGGCTGTTGGCGCGCACATCGTCTTCGTTCTTTGTTTCGGGCGCGGCAATATCACTTGGAAGAGTTTGTACAACGGATGACCAGATGCTATCTTGTATACCAAATGCAGTGAAAGTAACTCCGAGTATTGAAATCTCAGGAGACCACTGTAAAGGCGACGTGATGTTGATACGACCGCTGGGTTTGCCAATGAAAAAATACTGGCTTTTAGAAAAGTTTAACCTTGATTGATTGACATGTGGGGTTTAACGCCCCAAAACCACCATTTGATTATGAGAGACGCCGTAGTGGAGGGCTCCGGAAATTTCGACCACCTGGGGTTCTTTAACGTGCACCCAAATCTGAGCGCACGGGCCTACAACATTTCCGCCTCCATCGGAAATGCAGCCGCCGCAGCCGGGATTCGAACCCGCGACCTGCGGGTCAGCAGCCGAGTACCATAGCCACTAGACCACTGCGGCGGGGCGAAAAGTTTAACCTTGCACCGGAGATAATACCGAAATTATGGAATGTATCAAGAGCATGCTGCAGGGACTGTTCATTATGTACAAATAGAGTAATATCATCTGCATATGCAGTGACCTTTACTTGAGCGCTACCGGGTAGAGGTAAGCCACGAATCTGCGGGTGATGTTCAACGGCCCTTAAGAAGAGTTCTAATGCAAGGATAAATAACACTGGGGAGAGGGGACACCCTTGACGGACCTTCCGCGTGACGCTAAATGCGTGACTCTCACGGGAATCTAAGTAAAGGGTACTTTCTGAATTAATGTACATCGCGTGGATGAGGTCAATTAACTTATCCGGGAATCCGTATGCATGTAAAACATTTAGTATGTAGCCATGTTCTATAAAGTCAAAAGCTTTCTCTTGATCTAATGAAACCAACAGTCCTTGCGCACATCGGCTAGTGGTGTATTGAATGATGTCACGCGTTAACCACGTATGGGTGTGAATTTCTCAGCCCGCAACAGAACAGACCTGGTGGGGAGCAATTATTTTGCAAGAAATGGACTGATTCGGCGCACCAAAATGTTGGCCAAGAGCTTGTAATCTACATTGAGCAGAGTAATAGGGCGCCAATCTTCTGGTCGCGTGGAGATTGGGTCTTTCTTGGGAACTAGTGTTATACGGCCTTTGTGGAAAGAAGTTGTAAGTGTAATATCTTGGAAACACTTGCGAATGACGCGTGACAAAGTTGGACCAATGATAGGCCAGAACTGCACATAAAACTCTGCAGGGAGTCCGTCAGGCCCTGGGGCCGAACCCTTTTTCATTGCGTCTAATGCGCCCTAGATTTCGTCATCGGATGGCGGTGATAGCAGGACGTCATTTGACACGTTGGAATCATGAGGTAAATCTTTTAGCAGAGGATGCGAAGAAACGGATCCTGGGTAACAGACATTAGCACCAGATTGAGCTATTGACTGAAAGTGTTGAGCGAATTCCTGAAAGTCGCGCGTACCCGCAGCAGCTGGGGCGGGAGAGTTCAGCGAGTGGGCAGGCGAGCCTGGTGGACAAAGCAGAGCTCTGCGTGCATACCTTAGCACCACAGGGTGTGCACACGGTGCATGTCTACAGCGCTAAGCTGCAGCCGAGAGTGAAGAAGCGCGCATAATACGTTGGTACCGTTCAACGAGCTCCTCTTGGCATGCCCGCATTACAGTGGAAGGACTGGGATCTTGATTGGCAATGCGTATTTTCTGGATTAACAATGACGCATCTTTCGACATACGGGTGCAAAGTCCTCTGCCCGACGCACTGCAATGATGGCGCCACTGTTCTTTGAGGCGATCCCAATCAGCTACATCCACCCCAATGAGCGATGCGCGTAACGCTCGGGATAATTTCTCCGTAGCCTGAGAGTCTTGGAGGACGCGGCAATCGAGACGCCATGGTCTGTGAATCGTTGGCGTCCCCGCTGGTAGGCGGAGAGAGAACATAACCGGCCGATGGTCGCTAATGTACACTGGTGTCGGTGGCAATGACATTATCCCGGTGTCGTGAACGTAGGTAATCAGACTGGGCGATGCATACACGCGATCAATTCGGCTGCTCGACGCTGCTCGACGCCAAGTATAGGCATAATTACTGCCATGCACACTTTGATGAATGCCACTCAATGCCAATTGCTGCACTAGACGTTCGAGTTCTCTGGCATTGCAGTTTCACCGGCCGCGACCCGGACCTCGAATGTCTTCGTGTGAGTCTAAGACACAATTGAAATCCCCTAAAAGTACCACATGTTGGGAATTTAAAAGGAACGCATCAAGAGATTGGAAGAACGTGTTTGAGTTCACGCGTGCCGCTGGGGCATACACGGCAACAATTCTTATTCTTAACGAAAAAATTGTGCAGTCGAACGCCAGCACGCATCCGAAGGCATCGAAGGAAACATGATGGTCACGTAAAAGACCTCGGTTAAAAATAATGACTCCGACGCCAGTCGAACGCGTGCTGGCGTACGAAAAGAAACAATCAATATTGAACGCGCGCTTGAAAGCGAGTACATCAGAAAGCTTGAAAAAATTTGTTTCTTGCGCGAACAGCAAATCACAGTGCACTGAACGCGCAAAAGCCAATACCTCAGCCTGTTTTTGTGGATTGCGGAAACCTTGAACGTTAAAAGTAATAACCTTTAGATTAAGAGCCATTGGGAAAATGAAAACATAGTATAGAATCACGCAAATGCAGGGGTACCTTTATCAGGTGCGGGAGCCGGTGCCCCGCAAGTGGCTGAGTCATTTTTTTTGACCAGGCGATCCACCGGAGGCTAGAGGCTTCCGGGATCGCGTCGAAGTCCACAGGGGACGTCTGTCTCTGATGGGGGCTTCTAAGTCACGAGTAGTTATCCGGTGGCGTTTGGAGTCCAGGTTCTTGAGCGAGGATGGTACAAAGGCGTCTCCACTGTCGTGGCTTATGTCACTGGGGCTGATGTCTTCGTCAATTTGTAGGGGCGCCTCACTCGCGGTGCTGTTGTAGTCCTCGTAGATGCAGACGTCGTCGTCTTGAGATGTAGACTCCTCGATGACACCGGAACTTGTTGTCAACAGAGCAGCAACGCGAGGAGCGTCAGATGCAATATTTCCAACCGAGACGCCGTCCTCACGAGGCGCTTTGTCTGACGAGGGCTTGGCCTGCGATTCCTCAGAAATGGCCACAGGACATGGGGAACTTAAGTTTACAGTACCTGGAGGGATTACCAGGTCCGGAACCGCTGGGGACGCAGTGGGCGTCTGGTGCAGCGTCGTGATTGGCGCACCTTGGTCGTGGTCGGTTACCGCGGTTCGCGTTGACGAATCGTCGCACTTGTTCTTAGATGGCATTCCTGGTTGAACTGGAGGGAAAACCTTGGATGCCGCCTCGGAATACGATGGCCTGATGGTGCAGGCCACGATGGCATGCGGGTCCCCGCAACGGCGATACGTCAGCGAGCAGCCTTTCCCGTCGTGGCCATAAACGCCGCACCTTTCACAAAACGGAGCTGTGCAGTTCATGCGGAAGTGTCCCTTGTCTCCACATGGACGGCACACTCGCTAAATGCCTTTATAGTCACAGGTTACTCGATGGCCCGCGACCTTGAGGTAGTTGGGCACCGGTGACAAAGCCTTCATTTCCATGCGGACGTATCGCGTCCCAGTGGTCACGGTTGCGCGCGATCCCATGAGTCCTCTGGTGATGTGCAGCACCTTCCCGTAGGAAGAGAGTGCTTGTGTGAAGACTTCGCTGGGTACGCGGCACGGCAGGAACAGGACGGTCACTTGGGTCACTTGGGGTCCCAGGGGTACGATGGCGACGCGCTCTCCTCGGATGATAAGGTGCGACGCGTCTACGATTTGGGCCAGTGCGGCCTCACTGTTGACGGTAACTTGGTAGTTCCGGCCTCCAAAGTGCTGAACGCAGTACACTTCTTCGATTCCTACTATTGAAGACGTCGCGTCAACGACGTCATTGGAACTAGTCCCCTCGGGGACGACTACGTCGAAGGCTAGCGCCTTTTGTGGGGGCTGGCTTGCTATTACGGGCGTCCGCCAGCCCAGGGACGCCCTGAGACGCTAACGACGACAACGAGGGAACACGAGCAGCTCCTTATAGCGACTACCACTCTATTGCTGTCGCCATACATCTACGGCTGTTGGTGGCGACGCACTTATCCGCTTCATGGGGCTCGGCTCAGCGGTGGCATACCACCAAATTCTCGCAGACGCTGCTCACATGTCCAAGTTTCATGCATTTACAGCACTGGAGAGGCTTTGGAATGAAAGGCCACACAGCATGTCTGAAGTACCCCACCTTCACATAAGAGGGGAAGGATGTGCTCTTAAACGCACTCTTCACACAGCGAGACTTGCCTAGCCGGTTGACATCAACAATTGGAGTATCAGTTGTTGACTTGACAAGAAATTGTAAGTCTTCATTGGAAATAGCCACATCTATGTAGTATATCATGCCGGATACTACATCACATCCCAAGGGAACATGAGAGCGCACCTGATTGCCGTCCGAATCCGTTACACTGCGCAGAACGCCCAACGCGCTTGCGTGCAAAACGTCAACAGCCAGTATATTCTTTCTGGCGTTCACTCTTATGTCCATAATCTTATTTGGCACGAGCACTTCCAGAGACCTCGACACAGACTGTCTGTTAAGGCGTTTCATGCTGACGGTAGGAAGTGCAGACAGAAACAGGATGGTATAAGTGTTCGACTTTGGCCCTTCACTTACAGTTTGAATACTTGAGGATGAGGATGTCCTCATATTCCTCCTCTTCGCCTTGCGGCTCAGCACAGGTTGGAAACCGTCATCTGAAAAGTTATCACTGCTGAGATAGTAAGCTTGAGTATCTTCACTGTGCTGTCGCTCGCTTGTACAATCCGCTTCCTCAAGGAGGCCGCCGCTGATGCCGCTGATGCCGGCAGGCGCCCGGGGTGGTCTACATCCATCCCCTCCAAGGGAGCAGCGAAAACCGATCAACAGACTTAAATTACCACTGAAATATGCCGGAGTTAGCAGAAGTAGCTCCTATTCAAAACACACTTCTTCGTCTTCTCCATGAGCACTATCTGACAGGAAAAGGTTGCTACGTTATACTCGCTGAGCGTAACCTCCTTGGTTTTAGAAAGGCTTAGCGAGCATTGGGCCACAGTGCCATGAATACAGTGAACTAGTATATATCATGAACTCGAGGTGGTTAAAGGTGGGAAGTAGACCCGAAGCGCAAATCGTAAGAAAGTGTGCGTGTGCCACCTCTCGTTTAGTCCTTCGAATGTCCGCTGGATGGCGGTGCTTCTATATGGGGAATATATGATGAAAAGATGCGAGATGGTGGTACTTGGAGCGTTGATAGATGGACGAATGGACACACAGACAGATGCACGGATGGACGCATGAACAGACGCAGGGGCGGATTCATGGACGAACGCAGGGACGGACGCACGAACAGACGCACGTATGGACGGGCAGATGGACGCATGGACGGTCACACAGACGGTCTCATGGACGGACGGAAGCAAGAACGAATGGATGAACGAATGCTTCGCGCCACTCTCCATCATTCACTCCGTGCATATGCTGCCAATTTTTCCCCCATATCAGTTTTTCCCCCATTATAAGGCTCCACACTGCGGTATGGTGATTATGTTGCCACGTTCGATTTACCAAGTTTTGTTATCGTCCCAAAACACTACACAATTCTCAGCGCAAACCGCGCCTGCAGTTTTCGAGAAGCTTCATGACTGTAGTAGATCATTTCGATAAGACCACGCCTACTCTGCGAACTGTACAGATTATTCTGGAACCTACGCCATCGCCAGCGATAACGCTAGAACTTTCGATGGCAAGAGTATAAATGCCGACGCGCTTCGCCGCTTGTCAGTAGTTGATCGACGGCTGACGCTCCGTTCGCCGCTATCAGTCCAAGACTGTTACTGTAATCAGGCTTTCCGTTTACCGGGCACAGGTTCGCCCAAATAAACAGTTAAATTCCAACACAAAGTCTCCTGTCTTCGGCCACGTCACGACCCCGTGACAATATGATATCACTGCTAACGTGAAAATTATGGGTATTTGTTGCCATAGTGTTGTGTCCTTTAGACACTCGTAAGTGGTGAATTAAAGAACGTTACAAAAATGTTACGCTCCTCAACAGAGTGGAAACTGTGTCAACTTGATGCACACTTCAGATTCAATATACCATCGAATCAGTCCTTGCCAGCCTTCAATTACACCATGAATGTCACTTCTCAACGGCGTTTGTTCATGAAAACAAATGTAAAGGAGTTGCCCTCGTTGACAGTCTGCGCATGCGCTATAGAGCCTGCTACGTTATTTATAGGGCAAATAGTTCTGTTTTTTTATATTTCTTCTTTTCACTTATATTTCCGGCCCTCTTTTTCCTTCTTCTTGTAAAGTAGCCAATTGTTTGCCGCCCGGTCAACCTTCTTGCCTTTCTTTTTCTCTTTCTTGGTAAATGACTAATATCCTTAGTGGTATGATGATTTTTTCAGCCATTTTTGCACGTTTGAAATATGGCTTGCCAGTTTTTTCTTCGCTAGCTTGTCACTGCATGGGCCATAACCACGAACAACCGTGCCAATCAAACACACAGGTGGCACACATGTAAAATTATCATGATGATGCAGTTGGCATGAGGTCTTTGAGGGGCTCTTTCAATTGGTGTGTTCAGTGATAAAGAGGGCCTTGTGTTGCGCCTCTTCTCCTATCGGCTCATTACAGCTTCGAAGTCGTCTGTTTCGGCGCTGCTCGAAAGAGTGGTACCGAATGAAATCATTGACGTCATCGTGTACCCGATAAAAATATTGTTAGAAACCGTGGACATTGCGCGCACTAGAGATAGGGAGGAACGAGGAGGAGTGCGTGGCAGTTGAGGTTGTCTATCTGTGCCGCAATAAACGGCAGCGTCGAGACACTCTGCTCTTCGTCTCCAGGCGTATTAGTCCTTTGAACCCGGTGTTCTGCGAAAGAAGTCTGTGGATTTTACAAACGTTATGACAATTGACGTTTCGCATGCTACCACGCTGAACATACTAGGCTATGTTAAAGGACTGGATGGAATCAAAGTCCGTTCTTACATCCCGGTGGGATCGAACGTTGTCACCGGTGTCATCCATGACATCGACGCTGCCGTTTCCAGCTACGTCTTGTGTGGCCTGGTCAATTCATTTATTGGTTCCTCGTTTAGGCACCTCACGTTGTCTGAGAAGAAATTTTAAAGGCAATGCTCTGCCTTCGTACATGAAGGTGGGCCATCTTTGTGCGCAAGGCACTGCAACGTCACAGCTGCGCGAAGCTGATTTCTGTGAGAGCGTACGCGAACACAAAAGAGCTTGTTCTCACAGTGCTGAGCCTAATTCTGCGGACAGCTGTGAAGCCAATATTCTCAAGTGTTCCCATTGTATTGGACCCCAAGAAGCTTTTTCAAAAGATTGCCAAAATATAAAAAAATGGCTAGTCATATTAAGACAAATGGTGAGAGACTATTCATAGCATTGCGAGCTTGCAGCAATTGTCAAATAGCGCGTGCTACCGACGCCGAAGTTCATCAGCGAAATCCCATGCATCTATATCCGCAGTGTAGATTCGAGGTCCTGCTTCATTTTCATTGCCACCCGGACTCTACACGCCTGATATGAACCAGAATGCAATGAGAAGCATGGCTGCTGTGGATGCCTCAAGGTCTACATTGCTGAAGCCGCAGGCAAGCGCATCGGCGACGGTCGGTACAAACCAGAACACCGTGGAAAGCATGGAGACAAGTGATGCAGCTTTCCCTTCCTTGTCAAAGTGGCAGCGACATGCAGACTGACTGTACACATCGGCAAGTGTGAACCTTGAATCCATGAGTGACAATTTGCCAGAAGACAAGTGAATCATCGTAATGCTTCGCTCACTGTAAATCATGCTTCACGTGCTCGTCGGCTGGCTGAAATCAACGTGCGCAGACTCCGTCCAACATATATTGGATGCTCTATGTGCAGTTGAGTTGAGTTGAATAAAGTTTATTTGTCAAACGGTTGTTTTCTCTGTCCGGGGCTAGGCGGCCAGGAACACATCGTGCGAGGAACATCTTCCGAGGACCTCGGCTACGGCCCTGGACCGCTGTACGGACCACAACTGGCTTTCGAGGGCCTCGCTGAGAAGGGCGTCTTGCCATCGCTCAGCAAGGCACCCCATTAGGGAGGGTCCCTCAGATGACGTTATCCTTTCTCGTGGCCCATCTTCATCTCTTGCGCATTGCCAAAGTATATGTGTCATATTGGCCCGTTCGTGCGCGCACCACGGGCAGCCATGCGACAAGTGCAGTGCTTGCGATCTTTTGGTAGGGACTATAACTGCACTGTCTACAGTGAAATAGGATACACTTGAAATCCTCGGTCCATGACTGTCGAACGCATCAGTGTGCTTTAAACTCACTTGTACATTTTTGTTTCCTTGTTTGTATCTCTTTCTCTTTATTCCTTCATACCCTTCCCCAGCGGAGGATGGCGAACCGGACGCACGTGAGGTTGATTTTTCTGACTTTCCTCCTTTTTCTTTTTTTTCTTCCTTCGTAATCAGAGGTGAGTACATTCTCTTGCGATTGAGGCAAGCCAAAAAGTTTTTGAAAAACATCAGTGGCCTACTATACGCGGGAAGAAATGAAATAAGCAGTAACTGCGCTCTTCTTTTAAATTTGCTGCTTTTAGGAGATCTGAAAACGTAAATTAGGCCAATTACTGATAATAAAATAAATAGAAATAAAAATTAATACAATAAACCTAACTAATTCCAGATGGCACATAAAAAGCGACCTCTAAGAAATGAACAAAGGGTGGCTTAGCAGTAACTTCGATGCACCATTAGTAAAAAAATATTAACGGGCTTTGAACGTAAACGTAGGCATTACAGAGCGGGCTCATGGAAGGGCTCACCGACAGACCCTGGAAAGAATGAAAAGAAATTATCGACGATGCAATTAGGAGCAGTATTCAGGCGTAGCTGGAGAAGTTGTATCCGAAAAGACAGTCCTAGCCACGTGCCTTCACTGTAAAGGTATGAAGCAGGCATGGTGTTGGAGACGCAAGTTGGAATCTAATTAGAACAGATTCGAAGTGGCAATTAGTTTCTGGCAATTAGAGAACACTAACATCATGGTCGTGAAGAAAAAAAATAGGCTGACGAAAATGCTTGATTGCACTTTGTCTTTCCATCGCCGCCCATTTTAGGTGCGTCAGTGACGTTTCGCAGTCTAATGAAATTCTTCGAAGACTCAGATTGTCAGGGTCGTACATTTGGCAGGGATTTAAACATTGTAAGGTAACGGGAAAAACACAAGGCTTTAGAAGCTAGCGATCTTGACTGCAATGTCAAGCAATAGCACTTTCTCTGAACGGGTATATATTGCTAGGGAAGACTAAAACTATCAATTTTATACCTTTTATGGACTGCTCAACTCGAGTAAAAAAATTTATGACAAGGTAATACTATTATAAGTAGGCCGTGAAAATAAATTGAAAAATATTACCAAGAGATTCAGGCAGCAGGTTTAAAAAACAAGCCCATTTGGCCACGATGTACGTGAAGAGTAGAAAGAAACAAATAATAGGACACCTAAAAATTAGATGGTAACTAAGATAAATCTAATTTACTGTGCATGGGAAATCCTACTGATGGAAACACAATGGGCCCCGGAGGTTCTATGAACCGAAATAATAGAGTCTCGAGATGCTGTGACCATTGTTTTGATAAGCGGACTTATCTTTGAGCATGATTCCTTTGGCAAAGATCAAGAAGAACGGCTAACCCCTTTCCGTAAATACCACTGAAAAGAGGACAAGGTGCATATTGGAAAGCAAGATACCTTTAAGAATGCTGGCCAACATGCCATATAGGCTCCTATGACTCATCGTACAACCTCAACAGCCCAAATGGAGTTGGTTCAAAATACCACTGGGACAACCACCCTTGTCACCCACCATGCTGTCAAGCATTTTAGGCGAGACTCTGCTAACAAAAAACCGAGAACGGACAAAATTTTAGCCACACACATAATCACACTGCGGAACACCAGGTAAATGCCTTGAGATATATTTTCAGGTCACTTGCATATACTCGTATATTCATTGTACAGTCGCGGTCACGTCTGTGTAGAGCACACGAGAACCTGGTTTTAGCTCTGCGGCACAAAACCTTGAGACAGTATTGGGCTGTGACATGTTCAGCCTGAAAACTAGGTCTTGCATTCTCCTGTTACGCTACTCCAGAGCCTCAAGCTCCCTTAATGTTACGACCCGCAGAGAAAAAAATCGGCTTCTCGCACGCTCTACACAGCCGTGGCCGTCGCTGTACATTTCTTTCTTGCAAATTAATGCTCCGGAATTCCGCAAGGAGTCAGGTGGGTTAAAACGCACTAAGAATCAACGCGTTTTTGGTATGAGGCCACAAAGAAATCCAACGGGCTTTTCGAAAAGGAAAGCCTCTTCGTCCAAGAAAACTTCTTAAACGGACCATGGAATAAACCCGGCATTAACACCTTTTAAAAGTGGTCACTCTACAAATTAGGCTGAACGGGATGGCGGCAATAACCTCAATTATTCATTTTATAACCCTTCCACCATTTCGAGGCAGAACTCATTCGCAGTACTGTGTCTATGTTCTTGCCTGATTCGCCCTCGCGCTGCCAATCGCTAGCGTCTTGCATGGTCTGCTCGATTTGTAGAGCATATTTGTAGAGCACTGCGGAAAGCAGTTGGTGCCGCGTAACGAACGCGGCACCAACTCGTTACCCAGAACAGGATGAATTGTTTGTTTTTAAACCATGAGGGTTTCTTTCTCAAAATATCTGCAGCGATTTTTATTGTGCTTCTTCAATATACATTGATGACTTGAAATTACGCTTGTCGAAACTTTACATTTCTGCGTGTTTAGAGCTTTCGTTGTATGTGATTTTCAAATACGTTTGATTAGGCTACTTCCAGGAAATGCTATGATAATTTCAGTTGTAAGTAGCCCTGCAGTAGATATCTAGCATGGGGATTCCGGGGGGGGGGGGGGGGGGGGAATGCATAGCAGAACTGTTTCATCGCGGCCCTGGGTGGAATGTGCAGAGATAGTGTTGCTTTGAGTGAAGCAATCAGTGTGGCTCGTACCCCTACAGCATAAAAGTATTGATAATATTCCCGACAATCGCCCCCGAGGACAATCTTTGAAGTATAAAGGGTAACGTGCAGAACTCGTGGCATGTGTGCAGTAAACCAAGAGGCTTGCGAGATAGCTGGCTGGCTTGGTCAGAAAATTAATGAGAGATCGGCGAAGAGATTGCGGTGGCGAGGACCTGACTGATGACCCAGCCTTCACTTGCGCAACTTAATTTCAAGACCGCGGTTTAAATCTGCTAAGCACTGATAAGAAGAGCAGCTTAAAAATGATTCAAAGAAAACGAACATGCGAGAAGCAGATTGTGTTTCGCATAAACAAAATTTCTCGAAGCCGACGCTCTTTTATTTGCTATTTTTCATTTTTGTGGTTCTTGCGATTGTGCAACTAATCTACAAAGGCGGAGAAAGGTGATATGCCAGTGTGATTTCGAAATATAATGAGTCCATACGTCCTAACACAGGAAGATTTTGTACAATAGGTGGAACGTCGTTAAGCCTCCATGAAATGTAAATGAATGCATGTCATCATTTGAAGAACGTAAGAAATACAACGCAACTGCTTGAAATAATAGGTTTTCTTCTACAGGAATTGTGTAACACCTTTGAAAAGTTTTATAAAAAGAAATTTCTTAAACAGTTGCCCTTTCTTTCAAAAAATTGTTTTCAACATATTTGCTTCAAAACTGCACTTCATCATTACAGCGTAATTCCTTCAAAATAAAATCGAGTTGTACTATTGCTCCTAAAAAATAAAAAAAACTGCGAACAAGTGGTGTTGATACGACGACGTACCTTTGAGGCGTTTTATTTTAACTTCAGTTTGAGTTGAAAAACTTTTGAATTCAACATTTCTGTTTGGGAGGACATGGGGGTAGGAAAAATACGTATTGAGATGAGGCAGACGGGCGGACAGCGTCTAATCTAGTCAAGTCTAGCCTAGTCTCCAAGAAATCGTTGCAGTTATGAAAAGATCAAAAAAAAAGGATAGGAATAGGTTATTGAGGTACAACATGCGTGAATATATGTCACGCACCTATAACGACACTTAATCTATTCGATAATGAAGTAATAGTGAAAGACGAGCTAGTTGGTATGAATGCATCGTAACTTATCTTTAGCGCACACTGACACACGAACAAAGAAAAGGAGGGTACAACACCAGCGCTACTATCAAATGAAGGTTTTATTCAGTTTTACTCAGAAAAAGAACATTTATATTTCATTGTAGTCACCCCCTGCCCATGAGCACCGACGTAATTTATGATACCATAGACATGGATGTAAAATTATTATAGTGCGCATGGGCAGGGGGTGACTCCACTGATATATAAATGTTTCTTTCTTTAATAAAACCTTCAGTTCATAATAGTGCTGGTGTTTTACTCTTCTTTTCATTGTCCATGTGTCAGTGCGCGCTAAAAATGAGTTACGATAGTGAAAACACTTCCAATGAATACATAACTATCATATACTGTGACACATATTCTAAGCTCCGTAGATAATTTCTTCGCAAAATGCGGCAAGCTGTCGTTGTAATAGCACAAAAAGGTACCTGCCCTGGCTAATCTGGCGCACATTCCACTGTTAACTTTTGTCGAGGTGGAACCCATTGTACTTATGACAGGCTAGCAGTTAAAACGAAACGAGAACTCCTTGAAGCAAGTGCCTCATCACGCAATTATTGGGAGCGGCGAAGGCTAATTCAAATTTTATGAATGTTCAAGGGTGCATTTGTATGCGTGCGTGCATTTATATGCACACAACATACAAAAAATCCTACAATTACGCGAAGTTTGAGCAGCCCCCTCCCCCGGGGTTTGAAACAACCACTGGGCTATGCCGCTGCTCCTGTGGCATTCAGGAAAAACTCCAATGGGTTTTTTCCTAAAGATTTGCGGATGAAAGTTCAGCGTGCTCTTCAGGGAATCAGTCGTTCCTGCGTAAAGAAGCGCCTGCGTTCCAAACGTGCAGCCTGCTGTGCACCATTCGTGGCGACAAGAAAAACCATTTCTGAGGCAGTGGCGCCCTCTCCTTTACTCGTTTCCTTTCTCTTCCCGATTCACCGCCCTTTTTTCCCCACCTTTCTACCCTAAGCTGTACACGGCTATCCCATGTTCTCTTATACTTTTCGTCCTACAAACCCTCGCATTTATCCTCCTCGGCAGGCTTACTTCCCTTTCCCACTTCTTAGCTCCACTGTGCCATTACATGACCATTTTAACTTTATCCTCCTCCTCCTCTTCTCCATTGTTACCCTCACATCACTTCTCTTCGTCATTTCTTGCTGTACTATAATACACATGAATATGCTATAATTTCGCCCCTTTCTCCTTTTCTTCCTCCTTAACTTCCCATTTCTTCTCCTAACAGTAAATTATCTTTGCTACGCTATACCGTATATGTCTATCATATGCGTTGCACTCCTTTGGTTCTTTCTCTCTTCCTGATTCTCACTGTCCTTCCCCACCCCATTGCTATGTTTTGCCATGCATAGCCACGCCATACATGGCTACTGCATGCATGATTTTGCTTTTGTGACGCCAAGTGATATGAGACGATGACACCAACATACGATAAAAGAATAGGGCAGCCGGGTCCCAAAGAGCCCCACACTTAGAAGCAGTGTGGGGTAAGAAAGCTAACGTGAGCTTACCAGCTCCGATTAAGTTCACAAAGAAGGTGGCTTGCGATAGATACGGTGACAGGTATGATGATTTATAATTCAACAGAGCGCGATAAAACTAGCGAACGATAGACAGAAGCTGGTATAGATCAATAAAGACAGAAAGGGCTGTCAAGCTTATTCTTTGTCACGTAGTGCAACGCTCTATAGCAAAACCCCTTTAAATTCTTTACTATTTCAAAATAGTGCATGAATTTTACATATGCACAACTTTCACCGTGTATCTGATCTAATGCAAGGAATGCTGTGCTCCACTTTGATCTTAGACAAAAGGCCGAACACATTGGCAACAACGTCTCCTTATATACAATTAATTTAAAAATGCTGTGCTACAAATTCCGACCTTAATGCGCTATTTGCTCACTTGAGTAAGATGCATAAAAAGCAGGAAGTTTGTATGCAAACGCTTAAAGACATGTCCACACTCACAAAGTGCCTGTTAAGAGGTGACGATGTCAGACTCCATGACATCGGAACCTTGCCTTACTTGAACATTTGTTTGTAGTGAATAGGCGTTTACCAACCACTACTTTACTGCATTCCTATCGAGCGCAATGAGAGCACCGCGGCTGGTGACTTTTTCGACACGCCAATACCCACGATGTGCGCAGTGCACTAGCGGCATAATGCCCTCTCAACAAAAAAAATGGCATACATGCCCTACTAAAAATAGGGATATGCGACATTTTCCAAAATCACTCTTCGAACCCAACAGGCTAAGAGTTTCGAGGCGCCTTTGAAAAATATACTTCTATCTATTGCGCCTGAGCCAGGCTTTCTCCGACTCTCTTAGTTATATGCGATGAAGACCTGCCGTTGAAGTGTGATACAATTTGTCGGACATTCCGGTTTGTATAGCCTGTGCAACATATGTAGTTATGAGGCACACTGTTGTGAAAAACGTACAATTCAGTGCACCTAACTAACCACATTAAGTACTCTCATTGTGCGGCCACTGGCTGCAAATCCACTTCATTATTCGGCCACTGGCTGCAAATCGAGCCTGCTATCTCACGCTTAAAATCGCAGCGCATAGAGAGATTATCGAGGCTGTTCTTAAAGGGAGCTACGCATAGTAAAGAGATGCATAGGACCAAAATGATCCAGTTTCTTATGAACGAAACTAGCATACAGCTCATCCCAAGGAGACAGGCATCACTTACGTTAGAAATCCAGACTATTAACACCCTGCTAAATGTAACATGCTCATTTCGGCGACATCAAAAGAATGCTCCTTTAGAAGCAAAACGACAGCGCACACTCGCCATTGGCCGACCATTAGATTGACTCTGCACGGGTGCGTGCTAAATTAAATTGACTCTGCATTGAAACGCGCTAAATGTCAAAGTATTTTTCTACACAAGGTAGAAAAAAGTGCCGTCACATCCACGATGTGAATGATGATGAGTGGGCGAAGCTCCGGAGGTAAACCTGGTAAACCATGAATCATCCGTTCATTTTGCCCACTCGATTTTATTGCAACGCTCCCCCCTAGCGTACGTCGCCGCACTATATCGAACGATGACACGCGCCATATGTGGCATCATTCCTATTTTATAACACCTCGCATCTTTCATAATCAACTACACGTACCGCCGTGTAGTTTATAACATCTTGCATCTTTTGGATGGATGGATGGATGGATGGATGGATGGATGGATGGATGGATGGATGGATGGATGGATGGATGGACGGACGGACGGACGGACGGATGGATGGACGGACGGACGGATGGACGGATGGACGGATGGACGGATGGATATGGCTGTACCCTTTAGATCGGGCGGTGGCTAGCGTAATACTTAATGCCGTCAGCTACAAGTACCGCCATCTAGTGAACACTGCAAGAACTGAACGAGAGGTGGCTACATACAGGGGACGCGGGACGCACAGCCCACGCCTTAAGGAGCTTCGCTCCTAAAAGACTTAGACACGGAAAACAAGGATTAGAGAAATACAAGTTGATCAAGGCTCATCATGAAGCTTCGTGTAGGTCCTGTTGATGCATAATCCTGAACTTAATATTGCAGTCCAAGTATGTAAGGTACCATACGAAAACGCCCCGTGTGCCCGTACTGTATTTTCTTCGTGAGCGTCTCGTGTGGTCAAGCTGTAACATTAAGCTCAAAATCAACACATAGCCATTGTACCAAACCCTTGCTTTTTTTCTACTGCTATTCCCGCTTACAAACATCTTGCTATCTTGCATCGTTATATAATAGCGCAGAACGTTTAAAATGAGTGGCTGCATATTTGTTAAATATTGTTAAAATATATATGCTGAAATAGTATTATTTCTCATAAAGATTTGTCATAACCCGATTTATTTTTAATTCTCTTACAATCAATAAACTCGAGAGATTCTTTAACGATGCCTTCATACTAAAGGAAGTGCTCATCGTACTAGCTGCGGTGTTGACATAACGCATTTACGTGCAAGAACAGCTGACCCAAAGTAGAAGTGCGGCCCACAAGTGCGTATATTTGACTCTATGCCTAACGCGCACCTTGTACACTCACAGACTTTTGATGCTCCTGGAACCACCAAGCGGGAAACTGCAACAGGAAATGTTCTTTGCGTACATTTATTCAGCTTTTATGGATTTCCTTACTAAAGATATCAATAGACATTACAGTGGAGAGGGTATAAAAAAAACCGATCTATGCACAAGGATGCTGCGTTCGCGTCATGCGGCTAATTATTCATCGTCATGAAAACAAAACAAAAAAATTGGTAGATTCCACGTACAGTGAGAATCGACGATATGCGAAGCACGAAGGAAAAATGCATATATGTCACTTTAACATCAGCACAACGTTACGAGGTGGAGGTAAATGATGCCGTACATGTCTTCCGTGTCATGATTATCATGTTTGGATGTGTCGTTTACCTTCATCATGTATTCACGTCACGTGATACCAAATTTAGCACATGTGGAGCTAGAGAAACGGCCGCGAGCACGCTATGAGCATGGTATGTTGTCATGTTCTTACACGATGCGCCTGCAGGGATTATCATGTTTGCACCAATCAAATATTTCGTCATCCATTGACGTCACGTAACACCAAATTTGGTATGTGTGGAGCTAGCAAAGCGGCCGCGCGCATCATGAAAGGCCAAATATATACTCCAAGGTAGCGCTGACGCGCACGCACGCTAGACACAGCGACGCTACGTTAGCAAAACGCGAGCACTCTATGCCTAACGCCAGGCGCTACCAGCGTCCATCGGCGCGGCCTGATGGCAACCGGCGCGAAATGCGACATGCTGCATTTCGCGCCTATGCGTTACCCAGACAACACAGCGTCCCCCTCATTTCGTGATGGAGGGAGGCCCAACAGGCTGAAAGGCACATGCGTCAAAGCAACGCAGCGCAGCGCGCGCCTGCGAGTATAGGGCAGGACCGGCGCCTGGCGGAACGCCAACGTGACGCGACGAAATGAAGGCCGGCGAGCACGCTCACCACGTCACGTCAAAATGTATTGGCGCTTTGACTGTGGCCCGTAGTCATGTTCTCACAGCCCCGTCGTGGTGGCCTAGTGGCTAAGGTACTCGGCTGCTGGCCCGCAGGTCGCGGGTTCGGATCGTGGCTGTGGCGGCTGCATTTACGATGGATGCGGAAATGTCGTAGGCCCGTGCGCTCAGATTTGAGTACACGTTAAAGTACCCCAGGTGGTCGAAATTTCCTGAGCCCCCCACTATTGCGTCTCTCATTATCATATGGTGGTTTTGGGACGTTAAACCTTACATATCAATCAATCAGTAATGTGCTCACATGACACGCATCTCATGATTATCATGTTTCCACCAGTCACATACCATCGTCATTCATTGGCGTCACGTAATACCGACTCTGTTACATGTGAAGCCAGCGAAACGGCCGTGAGCGCATCGTGAACGTAGCATGTAGGCATGTTTTTTACATGACGCGAAACTCATGGTTATCATGTTTGCACCAGTATCATACCTTCATCATTCATCCACGACCCGTAATACCAAATTTGGTATAAGTGAAGCTAGCGAAACGGGCACCCACGCATCTTGAGCGTGTCATGTAGTCATGTTGTTCCTTGGCACGCATCTCATGATTATCATCTTTTCACGAGTCACATACCTCTGTCATCCATTTACCTACTGTAGGTATATGTGACGCTAGCGAAACGGCCGCGAGCGCCTCATTAGCGTGACATGTAGTCATGTTGTTACATAAAACGCTTCTCATATTTATATGTTGGTGTCTGTCGCTTGTGTTTTCCATGGAATCATGTCATACCATACCAGTTTTGCAACATGCTATGTGAACGAAACCACCGCAAGAGATGCCCGACCAGGAAATGTAAATCATGACATTCATGACATACGTTTCTTGATTTTCATGTTATGACTACACAAATATGTTCTTCATACAGTCATGGTATGCCATACCAAGTTTGGTATTGATACCATCATTGAAACGGCCAGGAAAGATAAAGGTCGTAGGCTGCTAGATAGATAGATAGATAGATAGATAGATAGAGAGATAAATAGATAGATAGATAGATAGATAGATAGATAGATAGATAGATAGATAGATAGATAGATAGATAGATAGATAGATAGATAGATAGATAGATAGATAGATAGATAGATAGATAGATAGATAGATAGATAGATAGATAGATAGACAGACAGACAGACAGACAGACAGACAGACAGACAGACAGACAGACAGACAGACAGACAGACAGACAGACAGACAGACAGACAGACAGACAGACAGACAGATAGATAGATAGATAGATAGATAGATAGATAGATAGATAGATAGATAGATAGATAGATAGATAGATAGATAGATAGATAGATAGATAGATAGATAGATAGATAGATAAGCTGAAAGTCGCTGAAGTTCGCTGAAGAACGCTTCGAATTTAAAAACTAAGAAACATTAAACCGAGCCAAAGCCGCAATAGAGATTTCAATCTTGTGTAAGAATTTTCTTTCAGTTTTTTTTTCTCAAAATCTTTTACTTCTTGCTGTCGAAATGACAAAAATACTAATATCATTGCAGGTGAATAAACGATTTCCCTAGAGATTCTTCGAGAAGTTTCATATGAAGAGCTTAATTTTTTTTTTTATATTGGATGAACGCACGCCCTGAAATCTGCAGGGAATTTATTCACCGAAACAGGACTGCTGGCGAGACCCGTTGTCTTTCTCGAATGAATCGAGAAGTGCCATTCGAAAAGAACCAGAATGCACTCAACGTGAAGCTGATCGTTCGGGGAGAAAAGTTATTGAAAGCTGGGTGGCATAAATTATCGGGGTCGGGGCAAGCTTTTGTTGAGCACGTCCACCACACGCTTTGTAGTTTTACTTGTATACTTGGAGTATTGGGTCTCTCGGTGCTTGCACACTCTTTTGGCTTATTTTCCTTGGACGCCATATATATGCTTTCTTTCCTCATACTAACTGTAATTTCTTTTCTACAGGTCATTCGTACACGCACCAAAGGCACCACCCAGCTTTATGTTTTTCGCCCTCATTTTGCTAGCATTTTACTTTTAAAAAAGCTTGGTCTGTTGGTGTATATATCGTGCCCTTAAAAGCTACGGGCAAGAAGATATGTACATATTTGATCTTACGTTTGCGTTTCCTAACTTTGCTTTCTGGTCTGCTGAGCCACGTGCAGGTGCACATTTTCCTCTGTGGGAGTGTGCATCTTTGTTTTTTGCTTCAGCTGTGTTTGTTTTGCTCAATACGTTGTTTAGGAAGAGGATAAAAGAAGGGTGTGCTTGAGGGGGCCATAATTTGCAAATATTAAATGCATGCGTGATATTTTGGAAAAAGTCGTTCTTATTAGGTGCCATTACCAATAAAGTTTTTAACACTCGGCTGCGAAGGATAATTGTGGAGACCTTTTGTTGTGGTTCGTTGAAACCTTGAAATTGGCAGTGCGCCACTCAGTGTGTGTGTTTTGTAGCTGAAATCTACAGTGACACGGTAAAATAGCCTGCAAAGTTTTACTCTGCATCTTCATTTATATAACAACCTATAACGCATTTTCGCACCAACTTAAATACCTCTATTTATTATGATGACCCTTTTCACATCTTCTATTTACTTTAATTGTTAGTGAATTAATAATATCAGTCTTATGTTTTTAATGCGGTGTGAACTGAAAGGTAACAAGGTCTCTTTTTTATTTGCCTGAGATCTTCCAGCCCGAAATACAGTGTCTAGCTATCGTGGCGTTGCACGGTCTCCGACATTAGAAGAATTGGAAACTTTGTGCACCAAATTTTGTTTTGAGTGAATCTAGTACTGGCTTATCCGATAGGCCGTCAAATGTTTTTATGACTAGTCACGTCATGAATCCGATATGTGGAGGCGTCATCACATAATTATTTTTCGTATCAGACAGGCTGAAGGCACCAACTGTAAGTTTTAGCATTTTTCTTTTTTTAAATTCTGGACTTTCGTTTTAATAATTAAAGCCGAGCCACTTCGCCAGCTGAATTGACTGGGCGCAATGACATAAACAATCTTCTAAACTACATATTATCTTAGCAAAGTAGATTGTATGCATGTAATGACGAGTTTAGTGTAGAACAAAAAAAAACAAAAATAAGACATTGTGTAATAATGATGTAAAATGAGAGATATCACAGAAGCAAATACTCTTGACGCTATGAAATTCTATGGAAACATTAACAAAACATCGAGGCACTAACTTTACTTCTTGGCGTCTGTGTGGCTTATTTAAAATACTATGACATGCCTCTTACTAAAATTCTGTAGTATAAAAGCAATCAAAGGCGAACTTACAACTTTTTTTCACTGCTCTCAAGTCATTCTGAGCCATGCAACGCACCAATCACACGCTTGGAACCCTCGCAATGAAATGTCTCGGGCATAGCGCACTCTGCCCTCTAGGGACTGACCAGTGAAGCCTAATTAACTTGATGGCCTGTTTGTTCTACAAATAAGAGGCGACGTCGCAGAAGTGCAGCTACGAATCATGCCCCACTTACTAGAGATCACGAGCCTGCTCGATTGTAGCAGATATCCCTGCGAACCCTTCCAAATGAACAGAAGACTGCATCACGCAAGATAAATCTAGCCGGCGCTTTTGGAAACAGATCGAGTCGAACAGCCATGAGCTTTTCGAAGCTTCAGAAAATATAGTGATAGCGTCGTGGTGTCTAGATTTGAGAAGGATCAAAGTTATGAAGTAACCATCCCCCTATACACGCACTCATATTGTATTTCTGAACTTAGAGAAGATCAGCGAATTTCCTCACTGCGAGTTGACAACGGAGCGAGTCTTTTTTAGGATGTGAGGCATGCTATGTTAGATGAATGGATGCGAAAGTTTATTTGAAGTCCCGAGGTGCAGGACTCAAGGCGCAGCGGGCCGCCCCCACGTTGGGACAGTCAGGCCATGCCCGACCGCCGCATCGTGAGCCCTTTGGACAGCCCACAGATGACCCCTGACATCGGGGCTCTTGCTAGTGGATAACCACTTTTCTTCATTGGATTGGTTCGTGCCCCGCAACGAAGGGCAGCACTAGAGCACGTAATCTAGGCTAGCCAATTCGTTGCAGTGACTGCAAGAACAATTAGGATATATGTCGGGATAAATCGTACGCCATAAAGCCGGGATTGGATACGAACCCCTCTTCAGTAGCCTGAGAGTCGAAGCTTGCGCTCAATTTAACTTCTTGTTAAAAAGGGGAAAGTCTGTTCTGCCGAGGTAAGACAAACGTCAATACCCCGTGGCGCATACTCGAGGTCAGTGGTATACAGGCATGTGCCACGCGTGTCTGGAACAAAGGGTTTGACAATGCATGATTGTGACATTTATATATGCGAAGCAATTCTTTGTGTACTGCATACACTTTTAGTATCTATCTATCTATCTATCTATCTATCTATCTATCTATCTATCTATCTATCTTTCTTTCTTTCTTTCTTTCTTTGAAGTATCCGTTCTTACGAATTTAGTTAATGTTGGCGCTTGTCCGAGAGCTCATTGGTCATTTTATTATTTCGTGGTACGCTACGATATCATACCTATTTGATATACCTCTTTAATTGAACCAAGCTATCGATTTATAGTTTATAAGGCTTTTTGTGAGTATTCGGGAAGCCTGAAGTGTTCGATTGGTAATAGTTGGAAGAGGGTGTCTCTCACTGCCCGCGCCACTTGACGAAATGGACAGGCCACAAAGGCACGCGCATTCACAGAGAAAGCTGAAAGAGCGGCTTTTCTGGACCCTTTTTAAACACTCTTGGGGCAAGTGCTATAGTACACATGCATGTCAACCACTAGGTATTCAATAGTCATAACTTTTTAACTAGCAGAACATCCATCCCGGCTGCGTCGGCTGCATTTCCGATGGCAGCGGAAATGTTGTAGGCCCGTGTGCTCAGATTTGGGTGCACGTTAAAGAACCCCAGTTGGTCAAAATTTGCGGAGCCCTCCAGTACGGCGTTTCTCATAATGATATGGTGGTTTCGAGACGTTAAAACCCACATATCAATCAATCAATCAATAACATCCATACGCGATTAGTTGGTCCTTTGAAGGTTGGCGGTACCCACTACATACTTGAAGGCATCATGTGCGCTTCGTTGATGCTGTCACTGATGACCGTTAAGAATTATATCTGAGGTTGGCGTAATTGGTCGGACGCATTGACCATCCCATTCGTTATGATATTGGTGTTGTGTTACGCTTGCTTCCTATTTTACCATTTTTCTTGGCTAGCATGGAGCCTGCATAAGTTCTGTTTGCGAACGGCTTCCCAGCACCAACGTGGCTCTGTGGTAGAGTACAGGTCTTCCACGCACAGGAGCAGGGTTCTAATTCCAGTCAGTCCAGATTTTTTTGTTTGTTTCGTGCATTAACGGAAACGGACACAGGCTGCGGTGGTGGCGACGGAAAACTACGGTGCCAAAAATGGCCATTCTTACGATCTCATAACAGCTTTCGCTGTAAAAAGGAAGAGACCGAACAGGCAATCTATATTAGTTGGCAACCTTCGAAAGCGATACAAATGATTTGCAAAGCATTTCTGGCATCGCTTACGACCGACAAGACAAAAGCAAAATTGTGCAACTGCAGGTGGTTATCACGTGAACGAGTTTTGTATTTCACTTTTGTCGTGCAGCAAGGAGATGACCTATAGCTACTGCACACGCGCTTCTCATTAGCAACACCTCTGGGAACCTGATGCTACACCTCCGTACCATGTCACTCGACGCCTTCAGAAACAATGGGATGGTAACGAGGAAAACAAGTGCTGCCAATAACTATGTTCCTCTCTTTCTCTAAAAAAATACCGTCGCACCCGAAACCCGCGTTGGCCTTCAGCAAACCCAGCTCCTACCTGCGCTGATGCGAGCGTGAAATTCACTTCCTTTCACTCTAACCTTTCTCAATTATCTGTGCCTTTATGGTACTCTGCTGCGAGCAGAATCGCATCAGGCAGTTAGTCCGTCTGCTTCGCTAAACAAACTGCCTAACTCTAGAAGCTGCCTAATGCAGGTTCCGTTTTGTGAATTCGGGTGTTTACGCGAAGAGTGCGTTTAATTGAGCCACCGTTTACAACGAAGGTCACGTTACCCTTTTATCTATATTTAAAGCAACGGACCATTAAAGAGAACCCGCCTAATGGACCTGACACGTCGTAAATAGGTCGGCATGTTCTCTCTATGTTTACTACATCTCACTTTCATCTGCGTTTCGGCTGCCTGCCCTAAAATGCTACGGTTGACTGAAATAAACAGGCTGGTGGATATTGCATATTCAATAAAGAATAAATATGAGCTTGGCACATAAGTGGTTTGCCAAAAATGTATAGTTTTGTTCATATTTTATAATGCAATTTCCAAATAATGCGTGCAATCGCTGTGCTGTAACATGGAGAATATGTTTTCGACTGCCAGTAGCAATAGTTTTGTTTACAAAGGCTGTATTTAGTCATAACAAAATGCATCGAGATATATATGTTTCGTAGGCTATTAATGATTTCAGAGAAAGTAGGATAACGATGCAATGTCCATAAAGAGAACGAATCATCTTCAGAAGCAGATGTCCCTAATACATTTACTACAGTGTACTACAGAAGTTATACAAAATAGTTGGCGTTATCTCTACATTTAACATAACCAAGGTATGATGTGAAAATGGTCAAGTGACTAGTCATTGCGTGATGTTACGTAATTTCCACTCCTTGGCTAATTTTCATTTGGTGTTACGTGATTTTCAGTCAAGCGACAGACTCGACCAATATAATTTTATATTTCACGGTGGATACATGGGCCACCGTGTTGTCAAAGCGTAGCAGACGTTGAAAAGAACTAAGCGAGCGCGTACTGCTTCATGGAAATCATAATCCGCCTTTTTCCAGGATGCCTCGGCCCCTGCGCTATTCCAGAAGCCAAGGAACTACTCCTGGTCTCGGAGTCCTTCGTTCAAACAATGGCCGCACTGCCCATCTCTACCAAACCCTACCTAAACGCGAGAGGGCAGCACAAGAAAATGAAAAAGGAGAATTTTTGCTTGCATCGCCAGGCCCCAGGAAAAGCTTTAAGAGCTGCAATCATGAAACAAGAAACCTGGTATCTTTTTTTTCACGTAATTATACACACTTCACCTCAGTCATGGTCTCACATGTACACTAGTGGTAAAACATTGCTATTTGAAGGCGCGAACCATTTGCACAGCGAAAAGATTATTCTTAGGATGCTTTTTTGCTTAAAACAGTAGTTTCTCGGAGAATTTTTTACAATAGATATTAGGCCCGAAAAGCGCCTTCTACTGTGCGCAAAAGAAATGTTCCATGACAGCGAATAAGCGTTGCAGCCCAGCAAGTCGACAGCAAAGGTTCTTGCGATAAGGCATGAAACCTTTTTTCGCATACCACATTAGGTTTCCGAGGTAGAAAAATGTTCGCGATGCCTTAACAATTACGGGCAGCAGACAGCTCAAGCGGAACCAGTGCTGGTCTTCAAGAAATGCAGTGAGCTCTGCTGAGTTGCAAGTCACTTCGTAAGTAGCACTTGATATATACTGCGATAACTGTATGAATACGTACTGAATATATTAAAGTTGATAGAAGGCAGGCGACTGCCTAGTCAGCCTCGATTGTACTTTGGCAAAAGTATTCGGTGAAGCAGTTCTCGTATAGAAATATCAGCTCCAAAAAATAAAGCTATCGTCAACTCTGCACAGAACATTTCAAAACAACCCCTCGTTGCTTATTTCTTGCTCCGCGTCTGAGGGAACTCACTCCATGAAGCGAGATAGGTTAGCCTCTCTGTCTCAGAAGAACCTAGCCAGAAACATAAGCAGGAAGTTAACATGTTTATCTTCAAGTCAGAGCACCACCAAACACTGTTGTCACCCTAAATCATAAGCAGCAAACATCCATTGTCTCAAGCGGCTTGGAGAGGGAAATATGCAGAGAGAAAGTTGAGATAACCCATTGCTCGAAGCAATTTTAGTGAAATTTGTGCACAGTAATACCCCTGCCACACGTAGCAACTTAAGTGCACTTTGAGCGAGTACACTTAGCCGGGAGTGTCATTTGCGCGCTGTCACATGAGCAAGTTTAGCATCACTCGCTGCAAAGTACACTTGCCTACAAGTGCGTTCCCCAACCTCACTTCACTTCGACGGCTGCGATGGAGTGTGTTGCCTCGGTACCAGTGGCTTGAACAGAAAGACGCTGTTGCCTAAAGCGGCGCTCATACTATACTTAAACCATTAATTTTGTTATGATGTATACGGTTATTTATAAAACTAGTGACAAAATACAACAATAACCTCGCTACATTCACCGTCGGGCTGTTTGCGGTCACGTCCGCTAGGGGGATGCGGCCGCATTTGTACAGCAATGGCTGCGTCCGTCGCGTTGTTTACTTCCAGGTACATTTGCACATGTGTAGGTGAGTTGTTCTCTGGTCATTTAGGATGACATGTGCCACAGGTGCTACTTCCACGAAGGCAACGTTGTCCGACGATGAGACACAGGTGCAAAAATAAGAAATTTATGTTTGGCTACAAATCCGTCAATCGCCACTGCCACCATTTGCAAAGTACACTTCGTTTTCTGGTGTAGCAGCAAATTACCAACATGAAAGTACACTCACTGAAAGTGCACTTAAGTTGCCACGTGTGACAGGGGCATTAGACGCAAGATGACAATCACTTTATAGTCGTGTACTCCCCTGATGTGCGGAAGACCAAGCAAAAACAAAGAGAGCTGAGTTCTGGTGCATCAACGCTGAGCTGTATACTTCACGTGCGTGGTAACTGTAACAACATTTGCTGCTCTTCTCTAAGAAGATGTAGTGTCTGCAGATTTTGTTTGCGACTCACTTGTGCGTATAATTTTCAGCCTGCACACAACATTCGCACACGGCAGTTGGTGCCTGGCCGTGTATTACGCGCGCGCGTATGTGTAAGCATATGAAGCTCGAGAATATAGCAACACGATAACCAAATTAGCGTCCACATTTTTACCCTCCGGCACTAATGTACCCAAACAATTCACAGTGTGCTGAGGACTTTCCTGTTTGTACCCAAAAACACCTAATCATGTGGCATCACCAAATCAAATTATCCGTCTGTTCATTATACGTATCAAGTATTTCACATTGGGGATATAAAATAGCTGTGATGTTGCAAGGTTGAAAACCTAACGCAATGTTAAATTTTCTTGTAAACACCTAGAGAGAAGAACAATGAAAACATTGCGCAGAACAATGCGGGCTGCATTAAAAAACAAAACAAAAACTATATGCCTTCTTATTCCTTGCCGTACGCAGCTGGTAATTACAGCCAGCACTAGTGTGTGTGCATACCGCTTACTGTTGACCCAGAAGAACATCCTTGCATTTTATTGAATAGATATTACTCCCTGCATGACCCCTCAAGGAATAATAAAAAAAAACCATTCCCATATGTTGCGTTTTTTTCATCAACCTTGCTTGAAACTTCGTCGGGGTATATGCGGCGCAGAATACCTTCGGAAGCAGCCAGAACTTCACCGCAGATATGATGAGTACACCGTCTTCGTTAGTGTGGTCTCGCTTATATTGTTGACCAATCGTTATTTTTTTCCTCCACATTTGGCCTTATCTTCTGCTTGCTGAAGGCAAAAAGAGGCAGCCGCAAGAACAAACGCATTTAATTAGCCGCCGCTGCCACGTCGAGTAAACATGAGCCCTTCGACAGGAATAGTCTCGGCGCAAATACCGCAGCGGGGTCGCTTATCTGGAAAGCTAATGCTAATGAAGCAAACGAAAGATTAAACAAATAGGCAATCACCATATTGACATACGTACGATAACGTCTCTCTCCTTTCTGTACTGAAGGTACGCAATAATTATTGGTGACCAGCACATTTATATACCAGCAATGATGAGCTTGTTTTCACCTACATAAAATTCCACATCTTCACGTGTTTTCTCTTTCTTTTTAGTGGGGACAATATTTCCATGGTGACACTAAGTTTTCGCATAACAAGTAGCCTACTTCTTCATTCATTTAGCATAAGTGACTAGGTGTATTGTTTATTTTTCGCTACGTCGACAATACGCAAGAATCAAACAAAGGAAAGAAAGGGATGTCAAAGAAACTGAAAAAAAATAGTGGCGTGTTTCGCCGGCAAAATTCGTTGAAAGACTACAGTCGTCTGCCAGGAGAGTGTGAATAAAACGTTTATTTGACGTTCTGCGCGAGAATATTGGTGAGTGGGTTCCTTAGTTCGGGATCCCGTTGGCGCGGGCCGCTGCGAGTAGGCGCTGCATCAGATATAGACGTCATGTGTCAGTAAATTTGAGTAACTTAGGTTTTTCTACAGCGCACAGCCACTTGTACGTAGAAGCATGGTGCCGTTTTAGTGAAGCGTCGGAAAGACTCGCTTTTTGTTCATATCGCCACATTGTTAGCGCAGTGTTATAAGCACTGTAGTCTTTCAAAATACGTCTCTGTGCATTTTTGAAATGACATGTTTATCTTAGATATGCGTCATACTTGCTTTTCGATTCACAATATTCAGAAGGATGAACACAGCAAGCAGATTAAGATGGCTGGGGGTTGAGGATCTGCTTAAACTTTCGCCAGATGTCTGAACCATGCGACTCATAGGCCAACGGAAATACAGTCAGACAGAGAAAAGTTTCTGCGCAGAAGTATCTCAAGGTAGTAAGGACACTTGATCTTTGCGTTCAAGAGTTCAACAGGACAGCGTAATAAGCCTCGTGCGCATGACTGTATCAATCGCTAATCCAGCTTCCGTTGACGGTGCATCCCTGAACCAAGCTTTAGGGAAAGGAAAGACTGTAGACGTAATTCTGGCCATTTCAAGACATCCTAGAGTGCTAAATGTCATTGCAGTTGTCACGTGGCCAACGTGCCATAATTACTGCTTTTGCGAATCAGAGAAAGGCCCGCAAGACATTTGTAAGCCATCATGGGAACATACGCAGCTGTTCAGTTAGCTGATGCCTGTGCTACTGATTATGATGATTACTTATATAAGTGTGCTTTGTGAGGGGTGGGTATTCAAATAAACCATGCTACACTTTTTGAGCATAGTCAGAAAACGCTGCCGATTGGCAGTCGAGGATCCCGAGAACACGCGACCCGAAACAAGGCCCGGTGTTCGCAATAGGTTCTCAATGTAAGGTAAAATTGCTTTCTGTTCTCTCGACAAATAACGGAACGAGGTAAAAACACGCTTGTCCCAGCCATTGCATCAGCGATGCGCTGATTTAAGCAAGGCGCTCTCGGTAGCTACCGGGCCCACCACGGGAGGCCGTGGCTTGTCTACGCGTGCGTGCGCGTATGCACTGACAAGCCGCGTATTCGAATTAAAAAAAAAAGGGAAAAAGTTCTAAAGGTCACGAGGCGCGTGTTACGTATATTCCTTTCACGTGCCATTCCTCCCTGCTTAGCTCCCAGTGCTTTCGTTGGGATGAGAGAGAACGCGATTGCAGTGTGCGACAAATCTATGGAACTCCACTCAGACTGGGTGAATTGTAAAAAAATTGCGAAGGAGAGTTCATGAGGCAATAGGTTTTTTTATTGAATCCAATTGATGGTTTCCCGAAGAAGTGTTGCAGAGTCCAATCAAATACCCAATTTTCACTCAATTCGTATGCTTAGATGCCTGGCGCGATTACATGCTTCACCACGCAACAATACAACATACCATGAATATAGTGTTTTTTTGGTATTAACTATTCGAAATAGAGCAACTCTGTAGTGGAACACCTACTTGTCACACTGATCGCCAGGGATCGGTCCATCTGCCGAACAGAAGATTTTCAATAACTGCGTAGCATTTCCTTGCGTTCTGCAGGCATTTCGAGCGTTTCGATCTATCTATCTATCTATCTATCTATCTATCTATCTATCTATCTATCTATCTATCTATCTATCTATCTATCTATCTATCTATCTATCTATCTATCTATCTATCTATCTATCTATCTATCTATCTATCTATCTATCTATCTATCTATCTGTCTGTCTGTCTGTCTGTCTGTCTGTCTGTCTGTCTGTCTGTCTGTCTGTCTGTCTGTCTGTCTGTCTGTCTGTCTGTCTGTTTACGCAAGGGTGCTCTCGTAATCACCACCTTGTTTTAGGGTAGAACAAAATTTGTGTTGGAGAGTAAGATGGTCTGACAAATATGGATCATTGGTCATAACGTGAATGAAGTAAGAATTCAGGTGCGACCCTCATTAAACGCCCTTTTTTCTGACATGTCTAGCACATATCTGTGAAACATGGGCAATGGTATACATGTAGGCACCACAGGTGCTTGGCATTTTATATAAACCCAGAAATGGTGAGAACACATGCTGGAAGTTTTAATGTGAAAGCGTTAAGAAAAATTTTGACATCGGCATAGTTGACCCGAGGAATGCAAAGAATAAATGTCAGAATACTAGCAGCAATGAGACACAAGGATTAGGCGTGGCAGTCAAGTCTTCTAGTATAAGCCAAGCCCGGTCTCGGAATAGCTTTCGAAAAAGACTCTACTGTTTTCGAAACGTAAATTAAGAAAGCAGGGCTGGCCATTTGACTTTAAAACACACACACACACACACACACACACACACACACATATATATATATATATATATATATATATATATATATATATATATATATATATATATATATATATATATATATATATACGTTTTTTTTATACAGCCATCACGCCAGGGTAGCATCACTTGTAGTGAAGCACTGACCACAGCACTTCATTGATGTGGCAATATCAAAATTTCCATCCTCGCGAGCACAACTCCCACATATACGCTCACGCCCTCTGGTGGTGCTAATACCGGTGTTTCTGCTGGGATAGTTAGCACAACTGCAAAGCACTGGTTATATAAATGTTATGCGACTGTTTCACATATGTGTGTGCTTGCAACATTTCTACACATCTTTAGTGTTATTTCGTTACGTTTCGCTCAATGAAAAATTACCACAGAGTTATTTCTACGTATGCTTCTAATGAAATCTATTTTTAAGATACGTGGGCTCTAGCAAAGTTTTATTTATTTCATTTGCCTCTTTCTCAATTTTTCAGTCACGGCCAAGATGGTGCTTCTGCGCTGTCGAGCAACTACGCCGTCACCGATGCCGACTCCGGCATTTCTGCAAAGTGAACTTTTTATTTCTGTCACGATAAAAACTGGTATGCTACGCTAAACTGGTTTCAATGTACTCTCGAGCTCCATCTTATCACATGCTTTGCACACCACGCGGCCTTTATGCATGCTTCGCTAATTAACATAAAATATTGAAGTAATATTGCACGGTACAAGCGCCCATCGCAATCGGGCGTCAGATCATGCGATTAACATAATGAGTTCATGGTTAAAAGAAGGTGACCCACTACAACATGCACACACGCTACTGTGCTTTTTTTCTGAAGGCCACGCCTACTGGCTGCAAAGCGAGTTCGAAAATGTTTCATGCACCAAGCGTTCGAAGGACATATTAGGCGCAGATCACTATCGCATCAAACTCTTAAAAAGCGAAGCCTGAGGGTCCCCTCTTTTTGTTTCTACTTGTTTGAGCAGCCACACATGCTGTCAATAAAAGCAGCGTTGAAACATTTCCGCTGTCTTCTGATGCTGATGTTGGTAGTTCAGAAACGCCTCTTTCTCGATGCTTCGTCTCTTTGTTTTTTCATTTTTCGCTCTGCTTTCATGTGCCACTGTTTGTGGGGACATGCTCCCCGACACAGATTTGAAAAATAGGGTACTCACGATTCAGCGCAAAAAGTTATAGTTGACACACGACTGAGAATATTGCTTTGGGTTTTGCCCGTAGCCTCAAGGTGAGGCCCACACCAAAAATGGAGCTGGAATTAAAAACTAGCGTGTCAGAACACATTTTCTGTGACTTCGCAAAGTTCATAGCTTGATGTTTTCTTCTTGTGAATTTGGTTTAAAAAACGAAGTACCGTCTATTTCCTTAGTAGCATCATTCCTCTGATGAAAAGGGTCACTGTAAAAAACCTATTTATTTCACATATTCGCAATCTTTTTTTCACCTGAAATTACCGCCTTTTCAGAAGCACACCTCTTCCAATCTTAAGCATGATGTTCGTTTCACGACTACGTCATACCATAAGCGCGCAACCTTGAATTGTTGGTGCGGGAAATTTTCTTTTCTCGTAATTTGTTCATCGTAATATAACAGTATGATGCTTACACCTAAGTAAGTAAACGTTAGTGGCTACTAGTGCTGAATTTACATGGCAGACGTGTATTATAATTCGCCTAATAAAGGTTCTTACACACGTTAAACCACGTGGTTTTTACATTGCCAAGGTAGTTTTTGACTTGCACCGTAAAATTATATCCATGGCGCAGAATAAATGGTGTAAATAGCACAAACTAGTATCGTTAATTGTTCAAAACTTTTCACTGGGTTTGTTTGCACACTCACGTTAAAGTCTCCTGAAATCAAAAACAGAAAATTTATTTCACGGAGTTTTTCACGCTCTTAAAATGGCACGCACGTCCTAGATAGCGTCTGCGTCTTGTAACCACGGCCTTTAAGTTCATAAAACAATAAAAAACCAAGCTTGTTTAAAAAAACAAATAAATAAAACAATTCATAGGAGTAGTAAGCGCTCTAAAGCAGCGTTCTCTGGTTTTTATTGAAGATATTAAGGCGTCGCCTACCGAATTTCCTCCCGATGGCGGCGAAATTAATTGTGACTGGTACCACCATGAAAACTAAGAACTAGAGCTAAGGTGACGGGGTCAAAGGCTGTTTTTATGGTTTGTTTTTGCGATTCACTTAATCGAAGAAGACGTAAAAGTGCTCGCGTTACGGTGAAATCGTGCACCGGAATCGTGTAATTGAATTTAGAGAAAAGCTGTCTAAGCGAGATTGAATATGGCGTGTAAACTCTTTCTTCGCTTGCTGCGTCAGCCGCATTGCGACATTTTCTTATCGAAAAGCATGTCAGTAATGCTAGTGTCCAAATATTTTTGAAAACGCAGCTTAATTCGCTGAATCGGCTGCATGCGCAAAATAGTCAACTCTACTTGTCTCATATAGAACACTTTTACGTTAACTTACACACAATAAGAAGTCACTTGATGCCCAGATTGATTGGTTTGTCTCAATGACTGTCATTTGCGCACGTGCGTGTTCATGTGCTTGTGCTCATATGGGAGAAAGAGACGAACGAGCGTACAAAAAAGTATTGGTGGTGTTTTTATCACATATGAATCAAAAATTTGATCAAAGAGGCGTGTCTTTATACCAAGTCTTTCCACCCTTTTTTGTGGAGATTGTCACTGAGCTTTATAACTATACCTGAAGTTCGACATGAAGTGATTTTAATGTCCGCTTGTCATAAAGAACTCAGGGCAGTCGAAGTTTCTGGAGTCCCGAATTACAGCGTTTCTGATAATCATATGGTGGTTTTGGGACATCAAACCCCACATAATATTATGTGCGCTTGTCATGCCAGAGCAGAATTCATTCCAGTATATAAGACTGCAATGAATTTTTTATATAACTGAATTAAGAAATATGCATACTGCAACAAGAAATAACCATTATATTAAAGAAACACCAAAGCATTCGAAATATGTGATCCAGTGAACAATCATGAAGATGCAGCATAAACGACTCTCTGTTTAGTATTTTGTCGCTGCATGTTCACGTTCCCAATATTTTTCTGTGCCAGAATAAGATTATTTTTATTCGGTTTTAGTACTTTCAATTTGATAATTAAAAATATCAGCAGCAGCAATTCGAGGTAACTCTAAAAAGGTTAAAACTGCGTAAACTATCTGAGGATGCTTAGGCGTCACAGTTTTGGCAAGCTGTACGAGTATAGCATTAATGCAGTAGTGGAAGACGGTGACTTCAATATCTCACGATCAGCATGCATTCAAAGTCGCAGTCCCTTGAGGAAAACAACTACAAGGTGTACGGCAGATACTCGTGAGTATTCAAATCCTTCTGAAAGAGCTATAATAAGGGAGTGCACCGCTATTTGTCCGAGGGCGTTCCCCTCAATACTTGGAAGTAGCCGGAAATTTCAGCATTCATTCGAAATGCCTCGAAATGCCGCAGATTGACACTTTTTGTGTGGCGCGAACTGTTGTGCTTTCCTGCCCATGCTTTGAATAAAAGCATTTTTATTGCTTAGCCTATATTTTGTACTCATTTCCATCACCAGATCTGCTGGTGTATGCGGCAGCGAATCGTTGCTATTTAATGTGAATCTTAGAAGCAATGCTCAGACGCTCCCCAAAGCAGGCAAGGCCGTGAATACGGAAAATCTGAGGCCCATATCACTGACTTCGTGCGCGGGCAAGCTTATGGAGACGATGGTACGGGATCGCCTCTCCCCATACCTTGAGGGCAAGGGCTTCTTTGCAGACACCATGTTTGGGTTTCGCCCACACATGTCTGCACAGGACGTCCTTCTCCAGCTCCATAGGGCCGTCATACAGCCCATAACTATGCAACACGACGATAAAGCCATCCTCGCCCTTGATCTGAAGGGGGCTTTCGACAATGTTAAACACAGCAGCATCCTGGCTAACTTGAGTTCCACCGATTGTGGGGCTAAGGCCTTTGCATATGTCAGAGATTTTCTCTCTAAACGCCAGGCACTTTTTTGGATCGAGGACGAGGATTATGGCCCGTACATTATGGGAACACGAGGTACCCCACAGGGAGCAGTGTTATCACCGCTCCTTTTGAACATTGCTATGATGCGCCTTCCAAGCGAATTGGCCAGGGTGGAAGGCACACAACACGCAGTATATGCCGATGATATTACAATCTGGACCACTGAAGGGAGCCTTGGTGAAATGCAGGAACGCCTTCAGCAGGCCGCATCCATAGTCGAGGCGTATGCCAACGATTGTGGACTCCAATGTGCTCCAAACAAATCAGAGCTTCTGCACGTTAGAGCGAAGCCAAGAGATAAGTTAGCCATACACATCTCCCTGTCTGGGGTTCCCATCAGAGAGGTGGAGGAGCTCCGGATTCTGGGCCTGTTCATTCCCCACAGACTCAGATCGGACTCCACTATAGCAAAACTCAAGAGAATAGGCGAACAGGTAGGGCGCATGATCCCCCGCGTTTCCAACAAGCGGGGTGGTCTGCGGGGCAGGGACGCGCATCGGCTCGCCCATGCCTTCGTGACTAGCCGGATCCTCTACGCCGTCCCATACCTTCGCACTAACAAGCAAGAAGACGAAAGAATAGATGCCATCATTCGTAAGGCTACTAAACGAGCTCTGGATCTCCCGGTGGCCACTTCCAACGCCAAACTGAGGGCGTTAGGTGTGCTCAACTCCTACCAGAAGTTGCGGGAGGCCCACCTTATGAATCAATATACGCGGCTCGTGCAGACGGCTCCCGGGCGCCGCCTGCTAAACCGCTTACATATACAGCACACTTGCACTGCAGAGGAGGCGGAGCGTATTCCGGAACTGTGGCGGCATATGCTCTCGGTCTCTCCACTCCCCAGTAACATGGGTAAGCACACGCACGAAAGCAGAAGACAGGCGCGGGCTCGGACGCTTGAGAGGCAACACGGCTCCCGACCTGGTGTATTCTACGCAGATATAGCAGGGCCTTTGCCCACGGCATTTTACACGGCCTGTGTAGTTCACCGGGAAAAGCATGTCAATGGGCTCTCGTTCCGAGCAAAAAATCCAGAGCGCGCTGAGGAAGTCGCGATAGCGCTTGCTGCTGCGGACCCCAACTCGAAAGTTATCATCACGGACTCCCAGAAAGCATGTGCTCATTACTTGGTAGGAGAGATATCCCCCCTAGCCAGCCAAATTCTAAAACGGGCTCTCGCTGATCCAGCCCCGAAACGCATCGTATGGGCTCCTGGCCATCAGGGCTTACGAGGTAATGAGGCCGCTGACGCGGCCGCCCGAGCGCTTACCCACCGGGCTCCTCACCTTGGCTCTTATGACTCGGAGGCCAATACACCGCTGCTGCGGTTCAAAGAAATTCGGACCTATTATCGCGACACTCACTGCCTTTACCCGGCTCCTGCAAAGGGGCTGAGTAAGGCGGAAGAGCGAACTCTAAGGCGCCTGCAGACAGGTACTCTACTCTGTCCTGCAATCCTAAAACATTTCGATGCGAACACAAATGGGCGGTGCCCACACTGTGGGGAGACGTGTGATATCTTCCACATGGTATGGGCATGTCCGAAAAATCCCCACCTACCCCCTTCCCCTAACCCTTCCCGAGAGGCATAGGAGACTGCCCTCCTCAACTGCTCATCACTAGAGTCTCAACGGGCTCTGGTGAGACGGGTGCGAGTAGGGGCCTCGTCATGCGGTGTCCCGGACTGAGGACGCCGACCATGTAGCGGGGTCATGCTTTGGCCCCGTACCTCTCTCTTTTATAATAAATGTTTTTCATCATCATAATCATCATCAGACGCTGGGCTCTGCATCGTTTTTTTTTCTTTCGCGAGAGTTGAAAAGAAATTATTTAGAGCGTGGTAGTGCAACAACTTCGTGAGCAAACGTGAGATGCAAATATATATATATAGAGAGATAAAGATGCAAGGAAAGGCAGGGAGGTTAACCAGACGCACATCCAGTTTGCTACCCTGCACTGGGGAAGAGATAAAGGGAAGAAAAGAGATTGCAGAGAGATGAGAAGGTACACACAAGCACGAGCACACTCGGGGAGCACACACAGTCTACAGGCGGTCGCTCAGTTTTGTTGACTTTAGGTAAAGTAGCAGTGCTTTAGTTGCTTTCTGCGCAACTGAGGCAGATGCCCAAGGTCCTAGTATCTTCTGCACACAAAATGGTCCGGGATCAAGTTGATTCAAAACCATCCGGAGCTGGCATCGCTGTGTGTCGTAGCAAGCGCAGCTGCACAGGACGTGTTCGATGGTCTCTTCAGCTCCGCAGTAGTCGCATGTAGGAGTGTCTGCCATACCAATGCGAAAGGAGTACACCTTTGTAAATGCAACACCCAACCAAGGGCGGCATAACAGTGTCGCATCGGAGAGGGAAAGTTGTGATGGTAGCTTTAGCTTGAGCGAAGGATTCAGTTCATAAAATTGACACCTTTGGAAGCTGGTAGACGACCAGAACGTGCGTGTGAGATCTCGAGCCAGCAGGTAAAGTTATCTTGCTGCATCATTCCTTGATAGAGGAATCAGGACTACACGGGTTCCTTCATGGGCTGAGTGGGCTGCATCATCGGCTAATTGATTTCCGGTAATACCGATATGTCCAGGCAAATATAGTGCAAAATAAAAGCCTCAGACATGAATTCTCATGAATGCTCCAAACACTAAGTATCCACTTTTACAACGCAATAAAATAACTTCGGCGAGCAGCCAAAAGTAGCCATTAACGCAGAGCTTCTGTGAAATTTCTTATAATTAATAAATGCCATAACTTATGCTATATAAGACAATATTGCGACAAAAACAGACGCCACCGACATTTTGAAGTGGTAAGCTTTTGTCTATAAAACAATCAGACAGGCAAGATAATTTCATAACTCCATGTCCACTTACAAAAGAAATATTATCAGAATAGATAAACTGCGCATATTTACAACTCCGCGCACTTTCAACCCAAAATTTAGAACCAGCTGCAGATTATCACGCTTTTGCTGTTTGTTTATACATGTGTCAACTCGTATTCGGATGGCATTTTAGGAAAGTTTCAATCGTCGATCCAACATCTACCCATCTATTGAATGATCCTATATACACACACCCAAACCAAAACGGCATTTTTTCACGTTCGCTTAGCTTCCGGTAGATTTTTCATAAGAACGGGTTCGGGAAGCAGCATCAAAAGAAACAACAAATGAAAGAGTACGAGCCTACTTGCGACTGAAGGAAGATTCGTGCTTGCGTCTTTTCAAATGTGATCTCCGCTGCTTTGCAAGCTGTAAGCCTTTGAAATACAGTACCACCTATAGCGACCTTATATAAAATGGTGGCTCGTCTTTCCAGAATCTCGACCTTCTTGCTCTTTTATTCTTCTTCTAAAGTCGGTGACGACAGTAGCAGCATCGAGAGGATTCGAATTTCAGAAAGCCACCGACGCATTCTCGTAGGGTGCTCACGGCCGTTTCGCTAGCGCCACACATACCAAATTTGTTATCACGTGACTTGAATATACGACGCAGGCAAATGTACAGGGGGGTCCACTGTTAAAGGAAACACCGAAGCCCGTATCGTCTGCTTGGCGCCACTGCCGGCCGGCCGCAGCAACTACAGGTTTTCCCGCTCACTTTTCTCCAAGTGCCAGCTTAAATAATTTGCATGCCATTGAAATAATCTGAGCGCCGAGCTATAAATTCATGGACCACACATTTAATCCAAGCGCCAACTAAATGAGGCCATGTGCCAGTGAATTTATTCCAAGTGCCACCGTGTTTAATTCATTTGCCAATGACTTTAACTCAGGTGCCAGTCAGTTTAATTCATGCCCCAGAAACGCATAGTTTGTCACTTTATATAATATAAATGTCAGAGTATTTTTAACATGAAGTCACAGAAAGAACTTTTCCCTCGCCCATACATGCTAGAGCTTATGAAATAAACTGCGCAGTGCTATTTACCCCTTACGTTTTTGTGCTATAGCTACAAAAAAAAACAAAAAACAGTGTGTGATAATATTATTTACGGGTACTAAATGTATGACGGAAGTTGACGACTCCGTGTTCAATTCATTTGCAATGACTTTAACTCAAGTGCCAGTCAGTTTAATTCATGCCCCAGAAACGCATAGTCCGCCACTTTATATAGTATAAATGTCACAGTATTTTTGAACCTGCTCTTTAGCTAATCAGAAATGTGAGATCACCTTACAAAAATGGTGAAATAGCACAATGTATCGCAGAAACTGTGGAATATGCCTCATCGCAGGGTCACAACATCATATTCTAATGGATACCCAGCCACATTGGAATAAAGGGAAATGAAGATGCTGATTGTCTCGCGAAGAAAGCTTTGAAGGAAGGACGAGATTGCGCAATCCCTATGTCTGGGGTGGATATTTGACATTTTATATCGTAAGTAGCTAACTATTGTTTGATGGAGAAGTGGTTTGAGAGCCCTAAATCAAAGGAAACGGTACTTTATGAAGTTGATCCACACAGAAAATTTTCCATAGCGACAGACCTCCCACGACACCTAGAGACATTAATCCACCGACTTAGATTGGAAGTGGCATACACAAACAGCTTCCTGCACAAGATACATCGATCCAACTCACCGGAATGTCATTGTGGTCATGCAGAAGAAAATGTTTGCCATATTTTTTGGAGTGCGGTAAATACGCGAATGAAAGAGAAAAATTAAAGAACAAATTAGCAAGTTTGGACAGATGGCCCCTCACAATAAAGAAACTACTTGGACCATGGCCTGAGATGCATCTCCAGAAAAAGGCAATAACCTTCCTGACAGACTTTCTGGTGGAGACCGGACTGGACAAGCGCCTATGACTGACAGCCAGAGATGGGTATTATATAAAATGTGGTCATGTATATACTGACATAAGATTAGTAAGGTGTGCGTGTAAGTAGTTTATGACTGTGTGAACTGCGCGAAGAAAACTGTGCATTGGAATAATATTTGAACTGGTTTCAGTGTGCTATTATGTTTTTTTTTAACATGAAGTCACAGAAAGAACCTTTTCCTCGTCCATACATGCTAGCGCTTAGGAAATAAAGTGCGCAGTGCTATTTACCCCTTACGTTTTTGTGCTATTGATACAAATTAAAAAACAAAGAAACAGTGTGTATTAATATTATTTAAGGGTACTAAATGTATGACGGCATTTGGCGACTAAAAGCAGACGGCATTTGGCACTTAATCACTGAGGCACTCGCAGTCTTCTGCTCAGCCTAGTGCGAACAACGGTGACCGACAGATGATATTCATTTGTTCCTAAAATATGATAATCACGACATGAAATTCATGCACGGCATAATTTACGTCAGCCTCGTAACGTAGTACTGATTTTAAAGTGGCATATCGACCTTCCTTCTTCGTGCTTCGCATATTGTCGATTACCATTGTACATAGCATCTGTCAATTTTTTATATTCGATTTTCTGAAATTATTGTAGAACTTTTACGTGCTCTTCTCACCTTGTTTTCAATACAACACAAATACCGTATTAGGACACCGAATTCAAGTTAAATGGGTGTATTCCACATGCGAATTAACACAATTTTTTTCAGCAAGGCACTTTCAATAGTACAAAGTAGTTTCCAGCTTTCTTTTTTTTTCTGAATTAATAGGCCTCATTTAGATTCTGAACTAATCCCCGTGCTATTCGTGCAACTTATCCCGAAGGAAGGTTGATTATTTACTTGACTATTTCAATAGCTTCGACAGTTAGTCAGAAGCGAAACTACCGTTTCAACCGTTTTGCGATCAGACGGCAAAAATACATCTGCAATTCTTTGCAGGTAAGAAAGAGGTATCCCTCGACTACTTTCCTTGCTTTTTGCACTGCTGCCGGACAAACATTTTTTTTTCTTTTTTTTTTGTACTTGTCAAGTGAAGTTCCTATCATGAGTAAGGGTGACAAGAAAGAAATCGCAACGTTAATCTCTGATTTTCAACGGGAAATACGTGCCGAGATAAGGTCACTAAAAGAAAGCCTGAAATTTTGCTGCGATACATGCGACGAAGTAAAGAAAATAGGAACCGATATCAGGGCACTAAGAGCGGAAGTAAAAGAACTGGTTTCTCAGAACGAAAAACTAAAAGCCGAGAATCATCGGCTTGAAAAGAAAGTTGAAGAACTTGAGCAATATCAAACAAGTAACAATCTTGAGATAAAGGGTGCACCAGAGGAATTTGACTCAACTATCGTCGTGAAAAAGATAGGTGAGCTTGTGGGCGAGCCAATATCTGACAGTGACATCGACATCTGTCACAGGGTGTCGACGGCAAAAAGGAATGAACGGAACATCGTTGTCCGGCTCATCTCGCGCAACAAACGTAATGCGGTGCTCGCAAAAGCAAAGAAACAAAGGATCCTTTCTAGTCACCTCGATTACGAGGGAGCGGAAAGCGTTATTTATGTTAACGAGCACCTGACGCGACAGAACAAGCAGCTTCTTGGCGCAGCCATAGCAAAAAAGAAATCTGCAAAATGGAAATTCGTATGGTCTAGTGGAGGAAAAATTCTTGCGCGCAAAGATGAAACGTCAGATGTAATCCGGATAACAAGCCCAATTGATTTAGGTCTCATTAAGTAAAGAAAGGGGAAGGGAAGGAGAAGAGAACCATGTCTACTATAGAAACAACAATACCAATAATTAATGATGCCTCCTTTACCATACTACATCAAAATATAAGAAGTATTAGGAACAAGCATGAAGCATTTGATGTCTTTATGAGTTCTCTTCACGTGGACATCGATGCAATATTGTTTACAGAGACATGGCTGTGTAATACTGACATGTCTCCTCAGTTCACTAACTATAATATAGCACGCTTGGATCGCGCAGGAAGAGGTGGAGGGTTGGCTATATACTTGCGGCAGCGATATTGTTTTCAAATGCTTGATGATCTTTCTGTGAGTAATGGTGACATAGAGTGCCTAGCAATAGAAACAAATTCTTTTGTACTTGCCGTGGTGTATAGACCCCCAACTGGATATAAGAGGCATTTTCTCAGTCATATGGAAAACCTCATGCATTGTTTTAATGAGATAAAAAAACCATATTTTATCATGGGTGATGTAAATATTAATATGATGAGTGAAGAGCTGTACGCGCTTGACTTGAAAAACCTTGTAGCATCATATGGATGTCGGAATGCCATTATATATCCAACCCGTATTACTCACAATAGTTCCACGTCACTTGACGTCTGTATAACAAGCCTAAATAGCTGCGATTACACCTCGGGCATACTGTGCTCAGACCTAAGTGACCACCTACCTATCTACATTTCTACACAAAACCTGCAGCATAAAATTAAATGTCCAAATATCGCGCGGTATAGATATATTGATGACAAATCACTGCTTAAGTTTACCGAATTAATTGAACGTGCTGACTGGTCACCTGTGTATGTGCAATGCAATCCAGATAGCGCATATAATACTTTCCTAGCTATTTTCCTTGAGTGCTACGATATTGCTTTCCCGATACAACAGATCAGAACACGAAAGGGTAAGAACAGAAAACCATGGATAAACAGTGACCTCCTGAAACGAATCAAGCAGAAAAACGCGCTTTTTCACAGGTTTCTTGCTACTAGAGATATTGCAATATTGCGTGAGTTCAAGCGATTCCGCAACAAACTAAATAGTGACACTAGGAAGGCTAAACTTGCCTATTATGAAGCCACCTTCTCACGTATAAAATCAGAACCGGCAAAAATATGGAAACAAGTTATTTCCTTAACTGGGAGAACAGCAACGTCAAATACACCTAAACAAGTAAAAGTCAACAATATCATTCTGGAGGGTAAGGAACTGGCGAACGCAATTAACCAATACTTTGTAAATGTGGCTGTTTGTGATGAAGACTCAACACAATATGAAGATGAAACAAGTAGTTGCATGAACTCTCTCGTACTACACGAAGTATTACCCGAGGAAGTCTACCGATATATAAAAGAACTAAAGACAAACGTTGCGAGTGGTTATGATGACGTAAGGGTGGCTCCAGTTAAGGCTGTCGCATCTATACTTAGCCCCGTATTAGCATATCTGGTAAATTATTCCTTTCTTATTGGAATCTTTCCAACAAAACTTAAGGTGGCCAAAGTTACACCCATTCATAAAGGTGGCAACACTACTGAATTAACAAACTATCGTCCGATATCCGTATTACCTGTATTCTCAAAAATTTATGAAAAATGTATAAATACGCGCCTTATGAAATATCTTGAGAAGTACAATATCTTATCACCGCATCAATATGGTTTTCGCAAAAATAAAACCACGGAAGAGGCACTAATTGATGTAAAAAGCCGCATAATAGAAAATATTGAAAATAAAATGTTCACGTTAGGTGTCTTCCTTGACTTGCGTAAAGCGTTCGATTCTGTTGACCATAATATCTTACTGTTGAAATTAAGCCGCTATGGAATTCGTGGAATAGTCTCTGATTTATTTAAAAGCTATTTATCATCCAGACAACAATTTGTTAGCATAGACAGTAAAAAGTCAGACTATTTAAGCGTAAAGAAAGGAGTTCCGCAGGGGTCCATTTTAGGCCCCGTGCTTTTCCTTTTATATATCAATGATATTACAGAGGTTCAGTATACACCCGAAATTAAAATGTTCGCTGACGACACAAGTATATTTTTCACAGGCTCCACCATTCAGGAAGTAGAAGCTTCGACAAATGTATATCTCTCGAAACTTTCAGGCTGGCTAACAAAAAACAAACTAAAATTAAACACACAAAAAACAAAATTTATTATGTTCAGGCCCATTAACAAGCACATCAGTGATAATATAGTAATCTTGTTTGACAATCAGCGACTCGAACAAGTCAGCACACAAAAATTCCTTGGAGTCTGGTTTCATGAGCACTTAACATGGACACCGCACGTAAATAGTCTCTTGGTAGATCTAGCTCGTTCTGTAGGGTGCTTGAGTAAAATTGCTTTCCTCCTCCCCTCATGGTTATGTAAATCATTATATTATAGCATGTTTTACTCCAAACTTCTATACGGAATGCTTGTATGGGGAACAACAACTAAGACCAATTACGATCGAATATTAATCTTGCAAAAGCGCGCGCTCCGTGTAATAGAAAAATATAAAGGTCACCCCAAGGACTTAGACACTCAGCCGCTTTTTCTTAAACATGGAATTCTATCTGCTAGGAAAGTATATAATCTTAAACTGATGCAACACATCCACAAACATAAACTACAGGATTCATTTCCACGCACTGTATCAACAACATATGGCTTCAGAAATTCTACCCGCAAAACTAAGAAAACACGCACGAACTATGGCAAGCAGGCTATTGATTATAAGATCATACAATTGCTAAACCTTCACGAATCCAATATAGACTTTACTCTGAAAACTAAACAATTTAAATGTCATCATAAATCCTTTCTTCTTTTGACTAAAGACATAGTAGATCCATAGGCTTTTATATTTAGGAATACTTGTATACTGAGTTGATTTTTTTCTTACTGTGAACAATGATACTTAAACAGAATCGTTTGATACCAAAATTGTTGCCTGTTTAAGTAAAACATATTCTGAATGTATATCATGTAGAAATAAGCTATGTAACTAAATAAGATATGTATAATGTCACTTATTTGTATATGTATGTTACTGATGTGTGAATATGTGTAATATGGCACTGATGCAGACTGTATCAGGAGGTCAAGACCTCGTCAGGCTATTTAGCCTTTAGTCTTTGCCTCCCGCAGGGAAGTTTTTGTATTTTTTTCCTGCAAATAAACTTTGAAACTTTGAAACTTTGAAACTTTGAAACCTGCCCAATGACCAATATACACTCGCAGCACTTTTACAAGGAAGTCAAGTGAGCGAGTGTAAAAAAGCGTGTATCATAAGAAAACCTGTAACAGTAAAAGCAATGCCAAGAGGCTGCTGCGATAATTACCAGTGCATAGAAACTAATATTAGGGTGAACACTACAGCCGAATAGCAGCAAGGTTATACTGTTTGTTACCATCTTGTTGTAACATGAATCGGAAAACATAGAAGTCCGGCTGGATTTAATGTAGTCTCTGATAAAATTATGGAGCTCCCTAATTCACATTTTGGAAGAATGGGGAAGGAAGTTTGGCGGGATTGCTTCTTCCTACGGTAAGAGAAGTGCGTTCTAGAAGTCTAGATTTTAAATTTGATTCATACAATGATTCTAGAAAAATGTGCATTAAAGAGTTCGTTTTATGCTGCTTTTCTTGTTAATTTGTGTATAGTTTTGTCGTCGGAGTTATTACACGCAATCTTGGAATAAAAAGGAATGACACATGCAGCCTTAAAGCGGAGAAACTGGTACAATTCTTTCTGAAAGAAGATACAATTCGCAGCTTTCGAAAAACTCAAAAGCGATCGCACTAGGAACGACGGCTTAATTAAAGTGTCAAAATTCTGTCGCAACTGAATTCTTTCCGCCCGACAGAGTTCGCATTAACTTGGCTCTTCGGGGCACTATCAGAGTTAGAACGACAAAACAAATAACAAAAAAGACTTCGCGATTTAATTACGGCAACAAGCCTTAGCGACGGAGAAAATATACAGATCAGAGCTAGCTCTGAATTGCTCAAAGGTCATCAGTCGAATGCTAGAGTCGTGGGTGTTAGCACACTCACGTAATTTTCAGGATGAATAAAAATGAGTGCGAGTGTTGCGCAATCTTCTTACCTTTATTATATAATGTCTAAGGTGCGAGAATTTGATTTTCTTATGCTGAATTTAACGATGATATCAAGTGACACCCCCCTGACAGGTACGTTCGACTAATATAAAAGACGTTTCGTAGTGCATATGCCTTACGTCTATATTATTTAAAATTTCTTTCTCCTCTGAAAAAAAAACTTGCTGCATAAGATGAAGGAGAGATGTTTTCTCAAGTACTGCCCTGTATAGATGCCTATACTACTGGTGACGTCTTGAGTACTTTGAGAAATGAAGCTCCGGCGGGTCTCGATATTGGTAGCTGGTCCTTGTCGTCTGACCAATCGTACAATTTTCCAGAAATGAGAGGTGCTCGTACAGGAAGAAAGGAATTTATTTACGTAGTAGAAGTATTGAAGGTGATAATGAAGAAGAGGAATTTGTACAAAAGGTATCCGGCTTTTATAGCCCAACAGTGAGGCGTTCAAACCATTTTCAGAATCTACCCCCAATTTGGTGTCTTGTCATCACAGTGCTCCGTCTTCGCGGCAAGCTTGCAACCCCCCCCCCCCCCTTCAAAGCAATTACCAGCTCTCGCGTGAACGCCTCGAAGGGGGAGTGGTTGCAATCTTGCCGCTGGTTCCATATGAGCAACGAATGGTTATTTTGCTCGCCGCAAGACAACGCGATAAAAAATCTGTGGTTGCTCTGGCTCCCGCTTGAACGCGCTGCCAACAGTCGCCGGAGCGTGCAGGCCACGCAATCCTCAGTTCCATTTCATAAAAAATGACACTGTAGATTCTCTAAATTCTTCCATAGCCGAAAAATATTAAACCTGAATTGTCTTCTACCCTGTTCAATCATGCAGTCGCCCTTATAGCTTTTTGAGACTCGCATACTCTAGTGCGCAATCGCCTGATTTCACTTCATTTTTTTGTGTTTCCGATTACTGAAGCGGAGAAAACTGCGTGAACCCCTTATTGGCTCAACGCTTAGTGCTGACATTGTACACGTGATTTATGAGAATATTGTTGGCAAACAGGAGATATTGCCAATGATAAAGATAGTGAAGGAGAGAAAAAAGGATACAATCTCACGCCTCGAAATTTAAGTGGTTTAGGGGCTGTTGAAAACGTTGTTTTACGTACCTAATGACAAATGTGAAACACATAATGCAACTCTATATCTGTTATCTACCTTTATGAAACATATTTACCTAAACGAATAATTTAAGAATGTACATCACAGCAGTTCACAATGATTATAAACGGGTGATAGTGTCTTTCCACAACGCCAAGGAGAGCACAGAAAGTATATAATATACTCCATCCCTGAAGTAATGTGCATCTCACTCCACATTGCATTGCCTCTAAAACCAGCAGACTTTCCACCAAACAACGGTCACTCTTTGCAACATAATCGCGTAACATGATCACAAATAGTGACGCAGTTTTTACCGTAATTATTGCGCCACAACAACGAAGGTAGATAGGATGTAATGTCACATCGTTATTTCAGCTTCGTTTGATGAGTCTGAGTTCATAAGACATGGTGCCTGATGTGTTCACGTCGCCTATAGACAGCCAATTTTTCTTTACTTGTGGGACCTACAATTCACTGTTCCATTAGACTAGTTTCTTGTTGGTTCTTGTTGCTGCTCTAGCACTAGATGTACGCTTCATTTTCTCCAACCTAAAGTAGTGCCTGAAAGACGCTGTGCCGCATTATATACAAATGATATGTCTCTTCTACTCTCTCGTTCTAGTTCTTAATGTTGTGCCGCGTCTTTAGATGGTAATGCACCAACTGGGCAAACAGCGTGTTGTTATACTCCTATACCGTTATCTTTATTCAACGCCGATGGTTCACTAGTGGAAGCAATGGTTCGCATGCAAGCATGCTTCACGCTAGAAGACTAGCTGAGTACAACTAGAAGGCGCACCTCCAGCGATGGGCTGTTATAGCCAACGTAAGTCGGTGTACAGCGATGTCGTTCTCACTAGAGCGGAGCAGACAAAAGTGGAACAGCATAGCGAATGCATAAGGCAAGAATAGGCACGAATAAAAGCCTTGCATAGCATATATAGCAGATGATGTGAAGAGGAAATAAGAGAGTAAAGAATAGTAGAGCAGCGTAGGATTTTTGTCGCTGAAGCTTCCACTTGGCTCCGTGGTTAATTGACGTTTTCAAAATATTGAAACTATGCCAAGATGTTTTTTTCTTGGTCTACTAATTTGAAATAAACTGATTGGAACTCCCATGTATGACAAAACAGATACTGTTAGCGATTACGCTTGAAGAACGCCACTCTTCTTTACAACATTTTGAGTGAATCTTTTTTAGAATATATTGTTTCGACAGATATTCGCGTGCTTGGGAACTTCGTCTGCCCGAAAAAAATTCTTTCCCACATTTCAAGTTGAGTGCTCTTCAACACACATACGCTATACTGCGTTTGACGTTTTCACTGCGAAACTAAATTTGCCAAAACTGCTGCTTGGGCGAGTTCGTAATTCATGATTAGTGGAAGTACGAACACGTAACGTAGACCGGTACTAAGACAAAGACGGGCTTGTCTCTGTCCTAATTATTCTCTGTCAAAATTTTACGCTTGTAGTTCAAGCAACTTCGAAACCTTAGGTCGCAGTGATGAATAAAAAAACTGCACAAGGAAATAGCTCCACCTTTCCTGAATCACATATTGATTGCTCAACAGTCATAAGCAAGGAATCAAAACTGACGATGTGGAAAGCTTGAGGAACACTTTGCCTAGCCCGTGTGTCAAAAACATGTTACCCTGTAGTGCACACACGACAGGAACGGTGTTCAATATTTAATGGTGCAATAACACCGCCTTTCAGTGACGCTCTTCTACCCATAGCAATCGGACTACACACGATGGTCTATCAGTCGCGCTGCGGCATCATAAAAGATTCACCTTGCAATCATTTGTTCCCGGTTCCACTTAGGCATAACAGATATGAGTTGTTTCTGCTGATTTTTCTCGTGGTTATCTCGAACGGTCAGAGCGCAAATTCGGCTGCAAAATCCCAATGTTTTCGAGCTCACGAAAAATTCATTGATGTTAGGAGATACCTTTATTTCAGTACAGTTTTGCCCTGAAGGACAACTTGTTAACATCGATCATGATGAAACACTACGAAACCTTTCCTGCTGAAAAAAAACTGATCGGAAAAGTCTTTCTTTGTGTAACGTTTTTAATATGCCTGTTTGTTTATTATGTGATTTCATTCTCACAACAGTATCTTGTAATATCGCGTGAGTCAAGGTATTTCCCTTTTAATTTTTAATCTTTCAAGGGTCCGAACTGATGGCGCCTGACATGGCGCTGTAGGACTAGCTGTAACGACTAAACTGCGATAATATTTTGTGTTCACCTCGTAAAAGCTTTGTTTTTTTGTTTATTGTTTGTTTGATTGTTTGTTTGTGTGATGTTTGTCCCTGGCCTAACAGTGCAATCAAAATTACGCCGTGGCCCAACATATTGCGATTCGGCTTTTTTAAGCTAACTGGAATACTTGTGCAAAAAAAAAAGCGCTGCCTCACAAAACTTCCAAACATTTTGAACAACTTCCCATAAGAACTCGTACCTTTGACAATGTCACTTCAACCGAATTCCCATCACGTCTCTGGAGACCTTTCTCGGGTGAGTGCTGATCGTGGATCCACACCTTTACCTGTGGAATGAAAAGACAAATAAAAAAATCAGATTATGCAAGGTCTAAAGACAAATCTCATAACTACGATTCATTTCTAAGCACTGATTCTCTTACGTGTTAGGTTATAATGTAGTACAAAGTCAATGAATAATGACCGCTCCTTCTTATTCCCTTAGACAGGGATCACTTCCGAGGGTAAAACGTGGCTAAACACTCGATTCTTGATTTTGCAGCCACCCTTTCAACAGCGACAAAAGTAACATCAGCGAGTGTTTCTCTTTTCTAAAATGCACTACTGTGGGGTAAAAGAGACTACTTACGAAGAACAGGGTGAAGACCAAAAGCGGTGTCAGCGTGAAACAGATGGTAGAGCGATTTCATTATAGCCTACTGCATTAACAAAACACATTTTGTCTAGAACGCACGCAGTGGGCCACAATTAAACCACCCTAAAAAAGCAGCAGCCAAATCTTCCATCAACAAATAGTGCGTCACGCCAGGCCATTGGCCTCGCACGTGCTGCCTAAATTTTATGCTTGCTGGCGCACTTCATGAAATGTCCTAAGTCGATTCTTTTATATGTGTTCCAGAAAAAAATGTTTCGTACTGATAGAACAATCTACATGTCGTGCTGCAGCACCTTTTTATTTTCTATTATCTTCCTTCTCCAAATGAACTCTAAATACGGACATATTGACAGCCCCTTGTCCTCTCAAAGGGCTATCTGCTATTGGCGGCAATTCTCTGAGCTCACGGGAGGCATTATAGTGTGCACTCCTAAGTGACTGTTGAATGTCATCAGAGATACGAAATCGCCCTTTGGCTTCTTTCTTCGAAATGAATGCGTGTAGGATGCACGCTATATTTACAATAGTCTCATCAGGATGATGTAAACGTGTGGACGTACAGTACATATGTTCTCCTTATCATCTTAAAAACTGCAAATCCAGTTATATGTATATATATATATATATATATATATATATATATATATATATATATATATATATATATATATATATATATATATATATATATATAAGAGAAACAAGTGTATACTTAAGGGCTCGTTTTTCGTGTTTACACAATATTAATGAGATCTAGCAGACAATAGTGCCAAGGAAAATATAGGGGAAGGTATTAGGCCAATTGTAATGTCAATGAGAAGAAAGAAAAGTGGGTGAAAAGATAACTTGCCGTGGGCAGGATCCGAACCTCCGACCTTCGAATAACCTGCGACCTTCGCAGAGCTGTCGTGGTAGCTCAAGTGGTAGAGCATCGAACGCGTTATTATTCGAAGGTCGCAGGCTATGATCCTGCCCACGGCAAGTTATCTTTTCACCCACTTTTCTTTCTTCTCATTTACATTACAATTGGCCTAATACTTTCCCCTATACCATCCTTGGCATTATTGTCTGTTAGATCGCATTATTATTGTGTAAACACGAAAAAAGAGCCCTTAAGTATACACTTGTTTCCCTTATTCATTAACGAGGGTCTCGTACAGGCAGACTTGGTGCCTTTAGATTGTATACGAGGGACTAGTGGTCAGCTGCCGGTTAGTAATAAGTTCACGTGCTACGTGACGCCAAACAGGACCATAAAGAGTATGCCACACTCGCCGCCATGGCTACTAGTGGTGCTGACTGACACTCCCTCGTTTAAATTGACATAGATACTCAATAAAGTGGCTGGGGGGATAGCTGTCATGGTAGCTCAAGTGGTAGAGCATCGAACGCGTTATTATTTGAAGGTCGCAGGTTCGGATTCTGCCCACGGCAAGTTATCTTTTCACCCACTTTTCTTTCTTCTCATTTACATTACAATGGGCCTAATACCTTCCCCTATACCTTCCTTGGCATTATTGTCTGTTAGATCTCATTATTATTGTGTAAACACGAAAAACGAGCCCTTAAGTATACACTTGTTTCCCTTATTCATTAACGAGCGTCTCGTACTGGCAGACATGGTGCCTTTAGGTTGTATACGAGGGACTAGTGGTCAGCTGCTGGTTAGTAATAAGTTCACGTGCTACGTGACGCCAAACAGGCCCATAAAAAGTATGCCACACTCGCCGCCATGGCTACTAGTGGTGTTGACTGACACTCCCACGTTTAAATTGACATAGATACTCAATAAAGTGGCTGGGGGGATAGCTGTCGTGGTAGCTCAAGTGGTAGAGCATCGAACGCATTATTCGAAGGTCACAGGTTTGGATCCTGCCCACGGCAAATTATCTTTACACCCACTTTTCTTTCTTCTAGTTTACATTACAATTAGCCTAATACCTTCCCCTATACCTTCTTTGGCATTATTGTCTGTTAAATCTCATATATATGGGTTATGGCACAACGGAAGCGTTGTCAACAAGGATAAATATATTTATTTCCCAACAGTTTCGGGAGGGGTCCTCCCTTCATCAGGGGATGAGTTATACTGACATGAACTTCCAAACTTCGTTGCTGCCGCGTCCCTCTCGCCTTGAAAGATGTTTGCGAGAGTGAGAGAGAACTAAAAAAAATAAAGAAAGAAAGGTTTCTGAATATGTAAAATCTGACTCATCAACTGGTGTAAGTGGCGAGGTACTGTTTACACTTCTTGAACTTGTACTAAATTAAAACCATTTTGAGTTCAATGGCAAGCATTTCCTTCAGTTCAGTGGCACTGCAATGGGCACGAAAATGGCCCCAAACTTCGCGAGCACCTTTATGGCTTCACTTGAAATCCCATTCATTGAAGGACGCACCTTGAAACCTTTCTACTACAGAAGATACTTAGACGATATTTTTATGATATGGAACCATGATGAGAGAAGTCTTTTCCGCTTCATAGAGGATTTTAACAAGTGTCACCCGTCAATTAAATTCACGCACAATATTTCCAAAACTATCATTAACTTCTTAGACGTCACTGTCATGGTCAAAAATGACCGCTTGTCAACAAACCTTTACAAAAACCCTACAGACCGTCAAATGTACCTACATTTCAACAGCAGCCACCCAAAGCAATGCAAAACAGGTATTCTATATTCTCAGGCCTGCTGGTACCGAAGAATATGCACCGATATGCGAGAATTTGACAGACACACGGAACACCTAAAGCATTCCTTATTGAAACAAAATTATCCGGAAGACATTGTTGACGATGTCATACTACGTGCTCGCAAAGTGAACAGGAATGATATAATTAAGGGACCAAACAGAGTATCTAAAACGACTTCCCAAACGTACCTTGTACTAACTTACTCCTCATCAGCGCCACGAATCAACAACATACTTTCGCGCCATTTCAACATAATCAGGCAAAGCAAACGACTAACTTCTCTTTTCGCGAAGCCACCTCACAAGGTGTACCGCCAGGATAAAAATCTGAAGGACATTCTTGTCAGAGCAAAAACAAACCCCCCCAAAATTCAATCAGGGTGCCATCCCTACGAAAAAGCTTGATGCAGGGCATGCCCACAGATGGTCACAACACGTGAATCCAAAGCGAACTTCTCGGATTTCAAATTCTGCATAACTGAAAGCCTTAACTGTGACTCCAGTAACGTAATATACATGCTACGTTGCAACATCTGTGGACAAGAATATATCGGCCAAACAGACACGCCATTTCGACTGCGGTTCAATAATCACTGGTACCACGCCACTTCACTGCCGAAGCTACCTTTATCTAGACATCTGCGCCTGCTAAACCACAGTTTTGAAAATGTCAGCGTAACTCTTTTGCAGTCCGGTTTTTCAAACAGGCCCGAGCGCGAACAGCGTGAGGCATATTTTATTTTCAAATTTAGAACATTAGCCGGCATCAACGAGGACCCCGGTAGACTCTCCTGCCTCCGAAAAGTAATCCAGGAGGAAATTGGTGACAAAGATTGATAGCTGGAGACCATGCTTGTTTTTTCTGACTGACTCGTACGTGTACACTGTCCTTTCTTGTTTTTTTGTTTTCTTTTTCTTTTTTTTCACATGCACATACAAAGTGTTTATGTTCATCTACCACTTGATGACCATTGAAGGGAAACGGACGAAGATGAAAGGTAAAGAGCCGACTGACCCATTAAGGGGAAACCCTTTCCTTACGCACGCCGTCACGGACCCCTCCTGCAACCGCGGCGACAATCTTGGGTGGCCCGACGCACGTCGAGAACTGACCAGCACGGGATAAGAACCGGATGTGGACGTACACCGACATTTGGTTTCGTTCTCAGTGTTCACAGTGGTTCTTCCTCTTTTTTTCTTTGTTTCTATTTCTTTTCTTCCTTTTCTTTCATTTCTTTCTTCTCTTTTTCTTTCTTTCTTTTTTAGTTCTCTCTCACTCTCGCAAACATCTTTCAAGGCGAGAGGGACGTGGCAGCAACGAAGTTTGGAAGTTCATGTTAGTATAACTCATCCCCTGATGAAGGGAGGACCCCTCCCGAAACTGTTGGGAAATAAATATATTTATCCTTGTTGAAAACTCTCCCGTTGTGCCATATTCTATACCTTCACGAAGACTAACTGGCCCAATTGAATTATTACTCCCACTATATATATATATATATATATATATATATATATATATATATATATATATATATATATATATATTCATATATATTACGGATGCGTGAATTGCCGCTATAGAATAAATGCATGTATCTATTTCTCCCTCTGTATGGAAAACCAATTCGCTTTTATTCTAGATGAGAGCACGACTCCTTTGTGTTTAACTACCCCAAGTAGTAAGGGTTTTTGCTAATCTACTTCGTTATTTAAATGTATGTGAGGATTCACGTTGAAAAGTCTGCTGCCTCTTTGCTCCTAAAATAAATAGATCCAAAGCACTACGAGGAGAACGAAAAATGCCAGGCCTGCGTGGAAGGCGCAGCACTCACAGCGAAAGCTGGAAGAGCGGCCTTTCAGAGCCTTTTCTAAACACTCATTGGGTAACTGCTGCAAAAAACACTTGCTTGATGCTCACTATGGCATTAATATTAAAAATTATAGGGCAGTAGGGCAGCCTTCGCTATGCTATTTTTCGACATTCTTCTGAGAAGCCTGGTCTGCTAAACCATTGCGAAGAATTTTGTGCCACTTGTTCATGCAGTGGCTGACGATGATGACGAATTATGACTGAAGCGGGTATGTGCCACAGTTAACAACTGAAGAAGAACACGCTTTTGTAATGTGTTCGAGCATCGGATGGCCCACTCGTTACACTATTCTCGTTGTGCGACGACTGCTTGTTGTTTCGCTGTTTCGAAACGCTTTGTAAGTCGTATTAACGCGATTGCTTTCGCGACATCAAGCCTGCCTAAGGCAACTTCGCCAACAAGTCCCAAGCACCGGCGTGGCTCAGTGGTAGAATAGTGGGCTGGCACCCATCGGACCCGGGTTCAAACTCCACTGTGTCATTGGTACTAGGTTTTTAGGGGCGAAGCTCCTTAGGGTGTGGGTCTGCCCTTCCTCCATTGTTGTACGTAGCCACCGGTGGCTCATACCCGCTCTTGGGCGGGTATGTGCCACAGGGGGTGGGAGACGGTAGATGGCGGTACTTGGAGTGTTCACTAGATGGACGCGCGGACGGAGGCATGGACGAACGGACAGACAGACCAGCAGATGGACGGACGGATGGGTGGACGCGCGGAGCGAGTATGTGCCACAGGGGATGCAAGATGCGAGATGGTGGTACTTGGAGTGTTCACTAGATGGACGCACGCACGGATGGATGGACAGATGGACTAACGCGCAGGCGTACAGACGGACCGACGGATGGACGAACGGACCGACGGACGGACGCATGGATGGATGCACAGATGATCGCGCGGACGGGCGGAAGCACGAACAAACGGACGGATGGAAGCACGGACGGACTGACGGACGCTTCGCCCCGCTCATTATGATTCACTCCGTGGATATGCAGCGATTTTTTTTCTAATTTCGCGCGATGTGGCAAAGGACACCGGCGCCGGACAACTACGGCACTGCGTGAGGCCCAAGTTGTGATCTCATAACAGCTTTCGCTGTGAAATGCTCGAACACTCAAGAGTTTCCTCAGCCAGTTCGAAAAACACAATGCAACCTTTTAGGGGAGAAGCCGCATTCAAAATCCAAATTTGCAAACTGAAATTTCAATGCCCAAGACATTCCGTGCAAAAAATTATGAACAAAAGCCAGAAAGAGTGAAACTTTCATGTATTTGACGCGAAATGCTGTAACTTCAACAAAGCAGAAATTTAAGTGAAATGAGCTGTATCTTCACACATTCTATCTGTGAAGGTACTTTCGGTGCTGAGAAAAATGAAGTATACTGCATCAGCGCAGTCATGATAAGCAGAAAACAGAAATACTTCCGACAGGAATGGATCACATATTCGACTTTCGAGACTTTTGCATGCGCATGACAATCATTATGATGACCACTGACGTAACGCATTTTTCGTTGTCTTATGTGACATGAGTAAAAGGAGCACGCTCTACACAATTCAGTGTGATTAAACCATTTTCCGAATAACACCCGTGGTCAAATTATGAGAATTGTTATTTCCATTTGCGTTGCCATGTTTTCACAACCCATGAAACCAGCACTTGTCTCCATTGGATTTGAGTTTAAATTCATTGAGCATGCAAGGATTCAGGATACTTTGCAACGGCGTTACCACGTAAAAAAATAAACAATAATCATTGATCCAACTGTAAAATGATATGCATTCAACGACCACGAGAGTGCGACACGAAGTTTGAGCACTTTATTGGTTTTTCTTACAGAAGAATGAGCGCAGGTGCGCTCCATAAATTTTCCGCATAGCTTACGGTGCATATATGCATGAATTCTTTTTATTTTCATCATATTCATGGAAGATACGCTAAAAAACAACAAAAAAGTGCTACCTTAGGCCGTATATGCGTGTTTTCCTTCATGAAAAAAACACACATGTCAAAGCATTCACGGAATGCTATCGTATGTGTACTTGAATCGAAAACTCAATATGCAATGGCGGAGCCATGGCTTATGGCTGGCTGGAGCTTGTTCACCTTCTCTGCTTTCTCATACAATACAGAGCAGAAAACACGACTGGCGTGAAGATGCAGTTTGAGAGCATTTTTTTTTTTTGCTACTGTAGTCAAGTATTATGAATCCCCGTTGGAAGTGAACGCAGCTAGCCGCTCGAAGAAACAACAGAAATGTTTCCGTTTCAATGTACGAAAAACTCAAACTTCGCGAGCTGCAAGGCAGCTGTTTGACTGGCCTGTGTAACCCTGTCCCTCGGCACCGGGGCGGTGCCAAGTAGGCCACGCCTTCACTCGCAGTGCGCGTGCGTGATGTCACACTCTGCCTAGCCTGTCGCCGCTCGCCCAGTGTCAACTCTCTTTTTTCAGCCTCTCAATCGCTCGCAACGCTCGAGCCTACTCCTCACGTTGGCATCACCATCTCCCATGCACCACCTTTCTGCATCTGTTGGCGAGAAGACGCCGTGGGTAGGCGTCCTGCGCGTGCTCGCATGCCATCGTTTAGCCCGGTCGTGGAAGCGCATGCCTTACGATAGTGCGCGAGTGCCGTCTCTCGTTTATTCCTTGGAATGTTCACTGAATGACCGTACTTCTATATGTTGAATATATGATGAAAAGATGTTAAATGGCAGTACTTGGATTGTTCACTAGATGGAAAGGCGGAAGGACATTCAGACAGATGCACGGACGGTCGGGCGGACGGACGGACGGACGGACGGACGGACGGACGGATGGATGGATGGATGGATGGATGGATGGACAGACGGATGGACGGACGGACGGACGGACGGACGCAGGGACGGGCACACGGATGGACGCACAGACGGATGGACCCACGGATGGATGCACGGACGGATGGATGCACGAACGGACGGATGAATGGAAGCAAGAATGAACGGACGGACGGACACTTCGCCCCACTCATTATCATGCACTCTGTAGATAAGCTGTGTTTTTTTTAATTAAGGCATAGCTTATACGTTGAAGATATATTTTAGCTTGCTTTATTTCTCAGGCAGCATTTGAGTAGAACACTATACATTCTGTGCTGTAAGAGAGTTGGCACGGTGTGAACCGCGTCAGTAGCACAAAGCGCATATTTGTAGACATGATTGGGGACCCACATGTTCCCTTTCCCTATCTTCTATCTACACCCCTCTATCTACCAAAGCGCACGCAATAAGCACTTCATTATGCGCTGAAAATAGCATAAGCACACACGTGAAATAGCCGAAGCTTTTTTTTTATTAGATATAGGAAGTGCATGACATCCTTCAATCACTCTTATAGAAGAGGATCACAACTATGTATTAGACAAGACATCAATTCTGTTGTGTTGCACACATGTGCACTTGAGCACAGTTTTGATGGCCCATTTTTTTATACATCTTCTTTCTATATGAAAATGTAGTTGCGAGTTCAACGCTGACTTTTTTTTTCTGTCCGTATCTAACACATTGCGCTATCGAATGTTCTACGATGAACGTCCACCAACTTGCCCAACAAGCGATTCTGGTTTTTAGAGAGCTGCTTAGCAAGGAAGATGAGTGGAGAAACAGTGAGATAAAGTACGCTTGAGTAATTAAGAACCAAATGCTTGGCATCTTCTGCGGAAAGGGGATAACCCATTTTCGGTGTAGTATAAATAGTAATGAACAGCTAGCTATCATTTAACAAATACAAACGCGTACAGCTGAGCAACATACTAAGACACTAATGGTGACGTCGCTTCACCGCGTATAACAATCCCAAGTGCATTCGGTCCCAACTCATCAAAACAGAATCGTTCATGTCGTGCACATTGCAGCTACTCAAGCTATAGGTATTCATGTCTGATAAATGCACGAAGAAGGGAATTTGCAAATAAGTGACATATTTTCTTTCTCAGGGATCTTTCCATAAAACGTAACTATGCCAGTGACATAGTTTGTGAGTAGCATTCTTCTGTTTCTGCTTTAGAAGCAAGGACATTAATGTCGGTGAGCTCAAGGCAATTCATTCTAGCTTGAGCTATATTTCTTCCTTTATTTATTCGTCGATTTTTTATCTGTATTGTTATTTTGGACAATATTGTCAATGGGCTCGAGGTAACACCGCCAAGATTGAGCTTTATTTATTTATTTATTTATTTATTTATTTATTTATTCGTATTGATATTTTTGCTCCTGATGGCCACCAAGAAATACCACGCTGCAAATTGTCATAAAATACAGCAGTAGAGTGTCTGAAATGAAGCATGGCCTTCAAACACAAAAAAGGATAGGTGTACCCAGGGCATATAAGGTCGGAACAAATAAAGAAAAAAACATTACGGGAAAAGCAGGGATATTAAAGCGTTTAGGATAACTGGTATGCTATCCTCCAGCAGTTAACTTTAATGGAGGAGGTATGAATGTGACAAAATTGAAACGAAGTGAGACAGTGAGAAAAGCGTTAAGCTTTCTATAGTATACATCATCACCATCAGTCTACAGCCGCTCGTACAATCCTCTTATACTCGGTACTATCTTTTACAACAAACAATGCTAGCGTCAATTTTCATGAAGTACTTCAGTCCACCTGCTGATTCCACCTACATTTATTTTTCTATGCGTTAGGGACGTGACAATGTTTGTCTACCCATCTTCGCTTCAGGTATTTTGCTCTTTTCTTCTTCCTTTGCGTTAGGACAGGGTAGCAGATTGCACAATGCCTTCTCGTTATTGCGCATTTTCTTTTCTTTCTTTCCCTCCCTATCTAGAGCATTGTGTACTTAAGAAGCGATAAAACCTGCAACGCATATATGTGGTGTTGCGGTCGAAACAGCCAGGAATAATTTGTGACATGAGAAAATAAAAAGCTGTGCTCTACCAGGGTAAACAAGAACAAAATTTTAACATTTAAAAAAGAAATGAAACAAGACTGGATACTGCGGTGTACAAGTATTTAGTATGTTTGATCAAGTGCACACAATTATGAGAAACAGACGCTCAAGTTTTCGTAAAAATTGAAGGTTTCAACTTATACGAAAACTACCACTCAAGCTGCTTTTCCATAGGCACACAATTGTTCGAGATTTCTAAATTACTTTCATCACTTGCGATCTTGTTAACGTGCAAATTTAACAAATATGGGGCATGTCTCCAAACGGATTAATTTTCAAATCGTTATTTATTTGACTTACACCCTCAAAAGCTTCTAGGAACGCGCGGCATAGACGGCTTTGCAATGTTCTGGAAGTCCCATGCATGGCTGAGACTTTCGGGTATTACGCGTGTATACACGAATAGTCAAATGTGTTTCAGAGCTTTTGTAAGCACCAGCAATGACGCTAGATTCTTTGATGCCACATCTATAAATGTCCATGCGCCTTATTGCAGATCAACTTAACAATGGCCGACGCTCTAATCACCATTATCAGAGTACAGCTTGCGCTACTTGCTGTAGTTTGAGTTTTTTAGCCGGCCATAGCTTCGGTCAAATAAAGAGCTTCATTTTAGACACGCTGAATGTTGCCTTCGCCAACGCCCTGATCTATGGACAATATTTCTGCATTTACCCAAATTTAAATGTGGCAACTGCAACCAGGATTGCATTATAGACATCAGAGAGAAACTGGCCAAAACGGAGTAGCCAGTAAGCCAAACCTTTACTCTCACGTAAGTGCTTTTGTTCTCTCCTCAAGTTTAGTAATGCGCGCTGAAATCAACAATGTGGAGTAATGGGAAGAGCTACCACGAAAAAATTAGTACGAAAAGTAATGCAGACATTCTGATATATGCTGCGTTAGTTTTTAAAGGCGGTAGTTTTTCTTGGAATACATAAACGCAGAAATTATGGTCTGGCTGTCTGTGTGCGTGTGTAAGAGTGTGTGTCTTTCCTGCTTTTCTGTCGGTCAACTGATAGGGTGAAATTGCGAACGGTGCAGTGGCGAGCCATCTTGATCTGCTTTCTGCGTTCACCTTTGCGGACCATGTTAGTCAGAAAACAAACATTGTGCCTAATTAGGTGCAACATCAGCACGAGGTGATTAGGTAGTGCGTAACTTTATTGCTATAATGCATAAATACGCAGTTTTGAAGAGCGCAGTGCTTATTACACGGCGCTGCCAATGTGACGCTACTACAAAAAAAAAATTGGCAGCATATCCACGGAGTGAATGATGGAGAGTGGGGCGAAGCATTCGTCCGTCCATTCGTTCTTGCTTCCTTCCGTCTGTGCGACCGTCCATGCGTCCATCCGCCCGTCCGTGCGTGCGTCCGTTCCTGCGTTCGTCCATGCATCCGCCCCTGCGTCTGTTCATGCGTCCATTCATGCATCTGTCTGTGTGTCCATTCGTCCATCTATTCAACACTCCAAGTACCACCATCTCGCATCTTTTCATCATATATTCCCCATATAAAAACACCGCCATCCAGCGGACATTCCAAGGACTAAACGAGAGGTGGCACACGCACACTTTCTAACAGGATGCGCTTCGGGTCTACTTCCCACCTTTAACCACCTCGAGTTCATGGTATATACAAGTTCACTGTATTCATGGCACTGCAGCCCAACACTCGCTAAACCTTTCTAAAACCAAGGAGGTTACGCCCAGCGAGTATAACGTAGCAACCTTTTCCTGGCAGATAGAGCTCAATGTACATGCCAATGGCTGCATGGGAAATGAGAGACAGGAGAATTCGGCTTTTACTTTCTTACGGCTTGCACTTCGTACCTACTTCCCACCTTTAACTACCTCGAGTTCATTCATGGTATATACTAGTTCATTGTATTGATGGCACTGCGGCTCAACGCTCGCTAAACCTTTCTAAAACTAAGGTGGTTACACCCAGCGGGTATAACGTAGCAACCCTTTCCCTTCAGATAGTGCTCAGTGTACACGCAATGGCTGCTAATGGGGATCACAGCGTGCACGTTAACTAAAAGCCGAATGCTCCTGTCTCTCATACCCCATTATCAGCTATTGGCATGTACATTGAGCACTATTTTTCTGTTGTTCAACAACGCACGTACAGAAGGAATCTCTCACCGGCACCACCTTGGAGGTCAAAATGTTAACAGGTCAAAGCGTAAGACTGGTTACATACTACGACGGGACGCGGGACGAACGGGTGCCGCTATAAGGAGCTTCACCCCTAAAACGCCCGTTTCCTACGTTTCAATAAATCTATGTGGCTCTGCCACCTGCCAGTGAGTTTGAGTTCTAGAAAAATTTTGTTTCTTCAAATTACTGCTACATGGCGCCCATATCTCATCAGTCCGTACTCGGCCATTTTCTCGCGCAGGAAGTCAAATGAATGTTTTATTTTTTCTCTGCAAACAAAATACTTTCGTCGTTCGAGGACTTTTGCAAGTGAAGTGTGCAGACAAGCAGTTTTTTTTTTGATCTGGAACTTTAGCTGACAGCACTGAAATGACACGGCGTGAGAGCTATTTTCTTTCTCTCTCTTTTCAAATCTTTTAAAAAATTTTGAAACTGCCAACATGCGATTTCTGAAAATTCTTAAAGAATCAGAAACCTCGCAAATAGAAGGACATAAACGAGAAAAATAAGGCAAAATAGCAACTAATGCGTTTTTCGGACACTTTGGTCGTATTATTATTTGTAAAGATCAGCCACGAGGCTGGAGAGCCCAGGCAGCATAGCTTACACATAAGCTGATAGAAATTCTGTCTTCGGTGCCATCCGACCGATGACAGAAGCCATGTTGTCGTCTTGTAAACATTGGAAGAAAGGTGATAGCGGTAAGCGTCGGCCCTAAAAACTTCAAGTGCACTCCAATTCAACTAAAGGATACCTTTTAAATTAAAGTAAATACGCAAAAGGGGTGCGGTGATGGCGTAGTGGTTAGAGCATCCGCCTCGCTTGCAAGAGGTCCGTGGTTCAAATCCCGGTGCCGCGCAGTTCCCAACCGGATTAAAAAAAATCCCCGTGTTGATGGAACTGCATTAAGAGGCCTGGGGTGCGGCCTCACCGGTAACCACCGCCGAGAACGCACTCCCTCACCAGAGAAGGATTGGCCACCCTGGTTCAGTATCTGGCCACTACCTCCCACATGCATACGTCAAATAACTCACGGCCCTCAGTCCCCAGCAGCTGCGAAGCAACTGACCACGGCGGCGGTCAGATCTGCAACGCAGCAGAGGGTGCTAAGAATCTCTGGATCCGGACAGGCCGCCATTGGAACCTGAACTTGGCAACGTTTAACGCTAGAACCTTATCTAGTGAGGGAAGTCTAGCTGTACTATTCGAGGAGCTAGAGGGTGTTAAATGGGATATAATAGGGCTCAGTGAGGTTAGGAGGACAGGTGAGGCCTATACGGTGCTACAGAATGGGCACGTCCTTTGCTATCGGGGCTTGGCAGAAAGAAGAGAACTGGGAGTGGGGTTCCTAATTCACAGAAACATAGCTGGCAACATAGAGGAATACTATAGCATTAATTAAAGGGTGGTAGGTATTGTAATTAAACTGAATGAAAGATACAAGATGAAGGTAGTACAGGCTTAGGCGCCTACATCCAGCCATGATGGCGCTTCAGTTGAAAGCTTCTATGAAGACGTGGAATCGACAATGAGTAAGGTAAAAACACAGTATACTATAGTGATGGGCGACTTTAATGCAAAGATAGGAAAGAAGCAAGCTGGAGACCAGGCAGTAGGAGATTACGGCATCGGTACTAGAAACCCCAGAGGAGAGCTACTAGTAGTATTCGCAGAACGCAATAATTTACGGATTTTTGAATACCTTCTACCGAAAACGAGAAAACCGCAAGTGGACATGGAGGAGCCCTAATGGCGAAAATAAGAACGAAATAGACTTTATAATGAGTGCCCACCCAGGCATCGTGCAGGATGTGGAAGTGGTTGGCAAGGTACGATGCAGTCACCATAGAATGGTACGGTCACGAATTCGCCTAGACTTGAAGAAGGAACGACAGAAACTGATACACAAGAAGCCAATCAATGAGCTAGCACTGAGAGGGAAAGTACAGAAATTCAGAGTGTCGCTGCAGAACAGGTACTCGGCTCTTAGTGAGGAAACCAACCTTAGCGTAGATACAATGAATGATAATCTGACGAGTATCATTAAGGAGTGTGCAGTGGAAGTTGGAGGCAGGGTAGTTTGACAGGACACTGGCAAGCCTTCCCAGGAAACGAAGAACCTAATTAAGAAGCGTCAAATCATGAAAGTGTCAAGTACAACAAACAAAATAGAACTGGCAGAGCTTTCGAAGTTGATTAATAGACGTAAGGTATGCGATGTAAGAAGGTATAACATGGAGAGAATTGAACATGCTCTGAAAAACGGAGGAAGCGTCAAAGCAGTGAAGAGGAAACTTGGGATAGGCAAAAGTCGGATGTATGCACTAAGGGACAAAGAGGGCAAAATAACTACCAATATGGATAGGATAGTTAAAATAGCGGAGGAGTTTTACAGAGATCTGTACAGTAGCCGAGACAACCACGACCTTAATACTATAAGAACTAGCAGTAACCCAGATGACACCCCACCAGTAATGATAGAAGAAGTCAGAAAAGCTTTGGAGAGCATGCAAAGAGGCAAAGCTGCTGGTGAGGTTCAGGTAACATCAGATCTGCTGAAAGATGGAGGACAGATTGTGTTAGAAAAACTAGCCACCCTTTTTACGAGGTGTCTCCTGACGGGAAGAGTACCAGAGTCTTGGAAGAACGCTAACATCATCTTAATACATAAGAAAGGAGATGACAAGGACTTGAAGAATTACAGGCCGATCAGCTTGCTCTCTGTAGTATACAAGCTATTTACAAAAGTAATTGCTAACAGAGTAAAGAAAACATTAGAATTCAATCAACCAAAGGAACAAGCAGGATTTCGAACAGGCTACTCAACAATTGACCACATTCATACTATCAATCAGGTAATAGACAAATGCTCAGAATATAACCAACCACCATACATAGCCTTCATAGATTACGAGAAGGCGTTTGATTCAGTAGAAATATCAGCCAGCATGCAGACACTGCGGAGTCAGGGCGTCGATGAAGTAGATATAAACATTCTAAAACAAATCTACAGGGGATCAACTGCTGCCATAGTGTTTCATAAAGAAAGCAACAGAATACCAATCAAGAAGGGTGTAAGGCAGGGGGACACAATCTCCCAATGCTATTTACCGCGTGCTTACAGGAGGTTTTCAGCAGCCTAGAATGGGAACAGTTAGGGATAAGAGTTAATGGAGAATACCTTAGTAACCTGCGCTTCGCCGATGACATTGCATTGCCGAGTAACTCAGGAGACGAATTGCAACTCATGATTACGGAGTTAGGCAAGGAGAGCAGAAAGGTGGGTCTTAAAATTAATTGGCAGAAAACGAAAGTAATGTACAACAACCTCGGAAAGGAGCAGCGCTTCGAGATAGGTAATAGTGCACTTGAACTTGTAAAAGACAATGTCTACTTAGGGCAGGTAATAACCGCGGAGCCGAACCACGAGATTGAAGTAACTAGAAGAATAAGAATGGGGTGGAGTACATTCGGCAAGCACTCTCAAACTATGACAGGTAGATTGCCACTATCCCTCAAGAGGAAGGTATACAACAGCTGTATCTTGCCGGTACTTAGCTACGGAGCAGAAACCTGGAGACTTAGAAAGAGGGTTCAGCTTGAATTGAGGACGACGCAGCGAGCAATGGAAAGAAAAATGGTAGGTGTAACCTTAAGAGACAAGAAGAGAGCAGAGTGGATTAGGGGACAAACGGGGGTTAAGGATATCATAGTTGAAATAAAGAAGAGGAAATTGACATGGGCCGGGCATGTAGTGCGTAGACAGGATAACCGCTGGTCATTAAGGGTAACTAACTGGATTCCCAGGGAAGGGAAGCGGGTTAGGGGGAGACAGAAGGTTAGGTGGGCAGATGAGATTAAGTTTGCGGGTATAAATTGGTAGCAGCAAGCACAGGACCGGGTTAACTGGCGGAACATGGGAGAGGCCTTTGTCCTGCAATGGACGTAGTCAGGCTGATGATGATGATGATGATGATGATGATGATGAAATACGCAAAGAAAAGAGAGAATGGCAGAAAGTAGGGAAATTTAATACGACCTTCTACTTAGAAGAAAAGTTTTAAAATGACATGTTTGCGGCATGTACTCTTCCTTACCTGAATAACTCTTTAAAGGCCATTCCCTTAAACACTCGGAACCTATATATATATATATATATATATATATATATATATATATATATATATATTACTCAGCACTTTCACCAATCAATTTGTTAAGGCGTTCATTAGCCGGCACACAGCGAGCATACACGATGGCGACCGTCACGGCCAAGCACGGACTCACAGTGCGAGCAGCGTCCTATTTAGGTAGACCCTCTTGAAAGCACACCCAAGAGTCCGACCCCCCATATATATATATATATATAGTAATGAATTTGAATAACGGACGCTCTGCTGGTAATGAAGAAGACGATGGTGATCGGTGGCTGTAGTAGTAGCTCCCGCACGCCACTTGCCATTAGCCAGACCTGCCTGATAAAGCACAATTCGCCAAGATGTGTCTGAACCTTTCTCGACGTACAACACCTCTCTTTTAAGTGGTGGAGGAGCCGGGGTTCCCATGAACCTGGAACTGCGCAATCGGACGATAGCCTCACCGTTCTCCATGACTGCTCCTGGCCCTTCTCAAGCTGCCTTACCAACGACAGTCTACTGTACTGGCGTGCCTCGGCAACGCGACCCACCAACTTTTCGCGGCAACGACGAACAAGACGTAGAGGACTGGCTCGTCGAGTACGAAATCGTAAGCGCTTCCAACAAGTGGAACGCCTGCCACCAGCTCACAAACGTGCACTTTTACCTCGCTGATGTGGCCAGGCTCTGGTTCAAGAACCACGAAGGCGAAATCACCAACTGGTCCGCCTTCAAGACCACCATCGCCACGGTCTTCGGTCGTCCCGCCGTCGCCGGCTTCGCGCGGAACAGCGTCTCCGTAGTCGAGTCCAGCGCAGGGACGAGACCTTTACAAGTCACATTGAAGATGTCTTGTCTCTTTGCAAACGCGTCGATGAATCTCTAACCAAACGCGTCAAAATCAAGCACATCATCAAAGGAGTTGACGACGATACCTTCCAGATGCTCGTCGCTAGTAATCCACAGACCGTCACCCATGTTGTCCAGCTCTGTCAGGAGTACGACGAGTTGCGTAAGCAGCGTGTCTCGACGCGCAGGGCCGCTGAAGATACGGCTGAAGTTTCCGCCTCGTGCACGACGCACGACGTCGCTGCTGATCACACCGTCTTAGTGCCCCACATCAAACAATTCATTCGTGAAGAAGTTGCGCGTCAGCTTTCTCTTGTGGCCGAAGCATCTGAGTCAGTGACCTCGTTAGACCCACGTCTACGCCATGTCATTGAGACACAGGTCACGCAGGCACTGCCTCCATCGCCATCTGTCCCTACGCCGCGGACCTACGCTGCTGTCGTTGCTAGACCCCCAGCCCCACATGTGTCTGGCGCATACCGGGGCACCGGATCCTCCTACCCTACGACGCTGCCTAAATACACGGCACCCCATCCTGTTTCGCCCCCTGCACCTTCTATCGTTAACCCATGGCGCACCTTGGATAATCGACCCATCTGCTTTGCATGCGGTTTCGTGGAACATATAGCACGCTACTGTCGCCGTCGCAATTTCCAGCCTCCAGACCATGAGAATTCTGCAAATTACCAGGCTGCCCAGAATCTCCAGCGACCATCTTCTCCTATCACCGACTCATTGTTCCCACGACGCCCTGTCGATTCTCGCCGGTCATTACCACCCCATCGCCGATCTGTCTCCACGATGCTTCGGCGCACGAGCCCCGCTCGAGAGGAAAACTGACAGCCGCCGTTCCGGAGGCAAGAACTGCGTCGTCGTCAAACTCTCCAAGACCTCCTCTTTGTCCGCCCAACGAAATTGATGTGCTAGTAGAAGGTGTTGCTGTACGTGCACTTGTCGACACAGGCGCCGTCGTTTCTGTAATTAGTGAACAACTGTGTCGCGATTTGAGAAAAGTTACAATGCCACTTACGAATCTTGCTCTGCGTACAGCCACCTCCCATTTCATCGCGCCGACGGCTCAGTGCACAGCACGCGTTCTTATTCAAGATGCTTGGTACGCCGTCAACTTTGTTGTTCTCCCACGTTCATCTTACGACGTCATACTAGGATGGGATTTCCTTTCTACCCATCAGGCTCTCGTTGACTGCGCTCGTGCTGAACTCACGTTGACGAATCCGTGCCTTGATATCGACCACCACAGTCCCTCGAAAGTGTTTGCCGCAGCTGACGTCCGCATCGCACCGTTGTCCGCCGTGGTAGCGCCTGTGTTTTCCCCTGCTGCCACTAACTCGACGCTCCTGTTCCAACCAACTATAGCTAGTGTGCACCACCGAACCATCGTACTCACGTTTGCCGTCATCAACTTTTCCAATGGTTCGGCGGTACTTTACGCGTGCAAAGTTTCTGCTCTTCCATACATCCTCCTACGCGGCGAGTGTCTGGGAAGCCTCGAGACCTTTAATTGTATTTTCGAAAACCTGACCTATCCACACAAGCTATTTTTACCGACTTGTGCCATTACACCCGCAACTGACGCTAATGAACCTATGGATGAATTCCACAAGTCCATTGATTGCAACCTAACGCCTGGGCAGCAGGAACAGCTGATCAAGCTCCTCCAGCGTTTTCGAGCCTCGTTTGACCACAATCAGCCTTCCTTAGGTCGAGCGTCATCTGTTGTTCATCGTATAGATACCGGCCAAGAGACGCCATTACGGCAGCGTCCATATCGTGTGTCAACTACCGAACGCCCTGCCATCAATGAACAGGTTGACGACATGCTGATACGTGGCATAATCGAACCGTCAAGCAGTCCCTGGGCCTCTCCAGTTGTGTTGGTGAAGAAGAAGGACGGATCCATCAGGTTTTGCGTGGACTACCGATGTCTCAACCGAATCACGCGCAACGATGTCTATCCGCTGCCACGCATTGACGATGCCTTGGACTGCCTACAGAGAGCCGAATTTTTTTCTTCTTTAGATCTGCGCTCTGGATACTGGCAGGTACCCATGGCAGAGGCCGATCGTGAAAAAACAGCTTTCATCACGCCCGACGGGCTTTACGAATTCACAGTCATGCCCTTCGGCCTCTGCAACGCGCCAGCTACTTTCGAGCGAATGATAGACTATTCTTCGAGGCCTCAAATCGAACGTTTGCCTTTGTTATTCAGATAACATTGTCGTCTTTTCAACTTACTTCGCAACCCATTTAACCCGCCTCAAGAAAGTCCTCGCATGTATTTCTGCCGCGGGGCTGCAACTGAATCTGAAGAAGTGCCATTTCGCCGCTCGAAAGCTTATGATCCTTGGCCACGTGGTTTCGCAATTTCGCGACGATCATCGCTTCTTTGAACAAGCTCCTTGCCGGCTCTAGAGACCTTTCAGCCTGGTCTGCCACCTGTGACGATTCTTTCAATGAACTGCGCCGCCTCCTCACGTCGCCGCCTATTCTGCGACACTACGACCTATCGGCACCCACAGAGATCCACACCGACGCTAGTGGTATCGGGCTAGGCGCTATTCTTGCACAGCAGAAAGATGGCTTCCAAGAGTACGTGGTTGCTTACGCAAGCCGAACTCTTAGCAAAGCCGAAATGAACTATTCCGTCACTTAAAAGGAATGCCTCGTCATTATTTGGGCGATAGAGAAATTTTTACCTTACGTGTACGGGCGCCCTTTTGACGTCGTGACTGACCACCGCGCCCTCTGCTGTCACTGAAGAATCCTAACGGTCGCCTCGCCCGATGGGCATTACGCCTTCAAAAATATAATATTCGCGTGGTCTATCGCTCCGGTCGGAAACATTCGGACGCAGACGCCCTATCCCGTTCGCCCCTACCCCCTGACCCGGACTGCTGCGAAAGTCTAACCTGTGATGCTACTGCCGTCACCATCGCCGACATGCCATCTGAGCAACGCAAAGACCCTTAGGTTGCTTCGATTCTAGACATCCTGGCTGGGCGGACGTTTCCCCCTCTTCTTGCAAGTTGCGTCGGCAAGTCGAGCACTTCACCACTCGCGACGACGTGCTGTACTGACGCAACTATGCACCCGGTGGACGTCAGTGGCTACTCGTGATTCCACGTCATCTGCGATCCGAAATTTGTTCCACGTTTCATGACGACGCCCAATGTGGCCACGCAGGTTTCCTGAAGACTTATTCTCGCATACGTCTCCGATATTACTGGCGTGGCATGTACCGTTTTATACAACAATACGTTCGGGCCTGCTCGACCTGCCAGAGACGAAAAACTCCCCCTTATCACACCAGCGATACCTTGTCACCCTTACCATGCCCATCCCGACCATTCGACCGCGTCGGCATTGATATCTATGGTCCCCTTCCCAACACTGCTGACGGTAACCGCTGGATCATAGTTGCCGTCGACCATCTCACGCGGTATGCCGAAACTTCATCCCTTCCCTCGTCTACAGCAAAAGACGTTGCGACTTTCGTTCTTTGCAACATCGGATTACGTCAAGGAGCACCTCGGGAGTTACTGAGCGATCGTGGTCGCGTATTCTTGCCAGACGTCATCGCACCATTGCTGCGTGAGTGCCACGTCGTTCACCGCACTACAAGCGCCTATCATCCCCAGACCAATGGAATGACAGAGCGCTTCAACCGCACCCTTGGTGACATGTTATCTATGTATATCTCGTCAGACCACTCCAATTGGGACCGAGTGCTCCCGTTTATCACGTTCGCCTATAATACCACCATTCAAAGCCTTACTGGGTTCTCTCCTTTTTTCCTCCTTTACGGACGCGAACCTTCTTGCACTATGGACACCATTCTTTCGTACAAACCTGACTCCTCGAAGAGTCCACGACTTTGTCTCAATCCGCTACATATGCTGAAGAATGCCGCCAACTGGCAAGATCATTCACAACCCAAGACCAAGGACGCCAAAAGCACCACCATGACGCATCAAATAACACTACTTCCTACGATCCAGGTTCACTCGTCAGGCTGCATGTCCCTTCTGCTACACCTGGCCTTTCTACAAAGTTGGTCCACAAGTATCACGGCCAATAACATGTGCTAGAAAAAACGTCACCGGTGTATTACCTCATCGAGCCACTGGAACTATCTTCTGACCAACATCGTCGTGGCCAGGAAATTGTCCACGTCTCGAGACTTAAGCCCTGCTACGACCCTTCCGTGTTTACTTGTTCATAGGTCGCCAGGATGGCTCCTTATTTCGCGGAAAGTAATTGTAATGAATCTAAATAACGGACGCTCCGCTGGTAATGAAGAAGACGATGATGATCGGTGGCTGTAGTAGTAGCTCGTGCACTCCGCTCGCCATTAGCCAGACCTGCCTGATAAAGCACAATTTGCCAAGCTGCGTTTGAACCTTTCTCGACGTACAACACCTCTATTTTAATATATATATATATATATATATATATATATATATATATAAGGGAAAGAAGTGTGTACCTAAGGACTCGTTTTTCTGTGTTTTAACACAATATTAATGAGATATAACAGACAGTAATGCCAAGGAATGTACAGGGGAAGTTAATAAAACCAATGGAATGTAAATAAGAAGACAGAAAAGTGGATGAAAGAATTACCAACTGTGAGCAGGAATCGAACCTACGACCTTCGAATTACGCGTTCGATGCTCTAACCACTGAGCTATCACAGCGGCCCTCCCTCCATCTACTTTTTTGGGTTTATCTGTGAATTTAGAAGTAGGAGTGACAGTCAGCGCCATCTATAAGCCAAACGACGAGTGTGAAAACACTCTTATGCGCATGTTTGGCGTCACGTAGCACGTGAACTTATTATGAGCGGGCAGCTGATTAATTGTCCCTCTTATACAACCTAAACACACCAAGTCTGCCAGTACGAGACCCTCGTTCAATGAAATAAGGGAAAGAAGTGTGTACCTAAGGACTCGTTTTTCTGTGTTTTAACACAATATTAATGAGATATAACAGACAGTAATGCCAAGGAATGTACAGGGGAAGTTAATAAAACCAATGGAATGTAAATAAGAAGACAGAAAAGTGGATGAAAGAATTACCAACTGTGAGCAGGAATCGAACCTACGACCTTCGAATTACGCGTTCGATGCTCTAACCACTGAGCTATCACAGCGGCCCTCCCTCCATCCACTTTTTTGGGTTTATCTGTGAATTTAGAAGTAGGAGTGACAGTCAGCGCCATCTATAAGCCAAACGACGAGTGTGAAAACACTCTTATGCGCATGTTTGGCGTCACGTAGCACGTGAACTTATTATGAGCGGGCAGCTGATTAATTGTCCCTCTTATACAACCTAAACACACCAAGTCTGCCAGTACGAGACCCTCGTTCAATGAAATAAGGGAAAGAAGTGTGTACCTAAGGACTCGTTTTTCTGTGTTTTAACACAATATTAATGAGATATAACAGACAGTAATGCCAAGGAATGTACAGGGGAAGTTAATAAAACCAATGGAATGTAAATAAGAAGACAGAAAAGTGGATGAAAGAATTACCAACTGTGAGCAGGAATCGAACCTACGACCTTCGAATTACGCGTTCGATGCTCTAACCACTGAGCTATCACAGCGGCCCTCCCTCCATCCACTTTTTTGGGTTTATCTGTGAATTTAGAAGTAGGAGTGACAGTCAGCGCCATCTATAAGCCAAACGACGAGTGTGAAAACACTCTTATGCGCATGTTTGGCGTCACGTAGCACGTGAACTTATTATGAGCGGGCAGCTGATTAATTGTCCCTCTTATACAACCTAAACACACCAAGTCTGCCAGTACGAGACCCTCGTTCAATGAAATAAGGGAAAGAAGTGTGTACCTAAGGACTCGTTTTTCTGTGTTTTAACACAATATTAATGAGATATAACAGACAGTGATGCCAAGGAATGTACAGGGGAAGTTAATAAAACCAATGGAATGTAAATAAGAAGACAGAAAAGTGGATGAAAGAATTACCAACTGTGAGCAGGAATCGAACCTACGACCTTCGAATTGCGCGTTCGATGCTCTAACCACTGAGCTATCACAGCGGCCCTCCCTCCATCCACTTTTTTGGGTTTATCTGTGAATTTAGAAGTAGGAGTGACAGTCAGCGCCATCTATAAGCCAAACGACGAGTGTGAAAACACTCTTATGCGCATGTTTGGCGTCACGTGGCACGTGAACTTATTATGAGCGGGCAGCTGATTAATTGTCCCTCTTATACAACCTAAACACACCAATTCTGCCAGTACGAGTCCCTCGTTCAATGAAATAAGGGAAAGAAGTGTGTACCTAAGGACTCGTTTTTCTGTGTTTTAACACAATATTAATGAGATATAACAGACAGTAATGCCAAGGAATGTACAGGGGAAGTTAATAAAACCAATGGAATGTAAATAAGAAGACAGAAAAGTGGATGAAAGAATTACCAACTGTGAGCAGGAATCGAACCTACGACCTTCGAATTACGCGTTCGATGCTCTAACCACTGAGCTATCACAGCGGCCCTCCCTCCATCCACTTTTTTGGGTTTATCTGTGATAGCTCAGTGGTTAGAGCATCGAACGCGTAATTCGAAGGTCGTAGGTTCGATTCCTGCTCACAGTTGGTAATTCTTTCATCCACTTTTCTGTCTTCTTATTTACATTCCATTGGTTTTATTAACTTCCCCTGTACATTCCTTGGCATTACTGTCTGTTATATCTCATTAATATTGTGTTAAAACACAGAAAAACGAGTCCTTAGGTACACACTTCTTTCCCTTATTTCATTGAACGAGGGTCTCGTACTGGCAGACTTGGTGTGTTTAGGTTGTATAAGAGGGACAATTAATCAGCTGCCCGCTCATAATAAGTTCACGTGCTACGTGACGCCAAACATGCGCATAAGAGTGTTTTCACACTCGTCGTTTGGCTTATAGATGGCGCTGACTGTCACTCCTACTTCTAAATTCACAGATAAACCCAAAAAAGTGGATGGAGGGAGGGCCGCTGTGATAGCTCAGTGGTTAGAGCATCGAACGCGTAATTCGAAGGTCGTAGGTTCGATTCCTGCTCACAGTTGGTAATTCTTTCATCCACTTTTCTGTCTTCTTATTTACATTCCATTGGTTTTATTAACTTCCCCTGTACATTCCTTGGCATTACTGTCTGTTATATCTCATTAATATTGTGTTAAAACACAGAAAAACGAGTCCTTAGGTACACACTTCTTCTCTTATTTCATTGAACGAGGGTCTCGTACTGGCAGACTTGGTGTGTTTAGGTTGTATAAGAGGGACAATTAATCAGCTGCCCGCTCATAATAAGTTCACGTGCTACGTGACGCCAAACATGCGCATAAGAGTGTTTTCACACTCGTCGTTTGGCTTATAGATGGCGCTGACTGTCACTCCTACTTCTAAATTCACAGATAAACCCAAAAAAGTGGATGGAGGGAGGGCCGCTGTGATAGCTCAGTGGTTAGAGCATCGAACGCGTAATTCGAAGGTCGTAGGTTCGATTCCTGCTCACAGTTGGTAATTCTTTCATCCACTTTTCTGTCTTCTTATTTACATTCCATTGGTTTTATTAACTTCCCCTGTACATTCCTTGGCATTACTGTCTGTTATATCTCATTAATATTGTGTTAAAACACAGAAAAACGAGTCCTTAGGTACACACTTCTTTCCCTTATTTCATTGAACGAGGGTCTCGTACTGGCAGACTTGGTGTGTTTAGGTTGTATAAGAGGGACAATTAATCAGCTGCCCGCTCATAATAAGTTCACGTGCTACGTGACGCCAAACATGCGCATAAGAGTGTTTTCACACTCGTCGTTTGGCTTATAGATGGCGCTGACTGTCACTCCTACTTCTAAATTCACAGATAAACCCAAAAAAGTGGATGGAGGGAGGGCCGCTGTGATAGCTCAGTGGTTAGAGCATCGAACGCGTAATTCGAAGGTCGTAGGTTCGATTCCTGCTCACAGTTGGTAATTCTTTCATCCACTTTTCTGTCTTCTTATTTACATTCCATTGGTTTTATTAACTTCCCCTGTACATTCCTTGGCATTACTGTCTGTTATATCTCATTAATATTGTGTTAAAACACAGAAAAACGAGTCCTTAGGTACACACTTCTTTCCCTTATTTCATTGAACGAGGGTCTCGTACTGGCAGACTTGGTGTGTTTAGGTTGTATAAGAGGGACAATTAATCAGCTGCCCGCTCATAATAAGTTCACGTGCTACGTGACGCCAAACATGCGCATAAGAGTGTTTTCACACTCGTCGTTTGGCTTATAGATGGCGCTGACTGTCACTCCTACTTCTAAATTCACAGATAAACCCAAAAAAGTGGATGGAGGGAGGGCCGCTGTGATAGCTCAGTGGTTAGAGCATCGAACGCGTAATTCGAAGGTCGTAGGTTCGATTCCTGCTCACAGTTGGTAATTCTTTCATCCACTTTTCTGTCTTCTTATTTACATTCCATTGGTTTTATTAACTTCCCCTGTACATTCCTTGGCATTACTGTCTGTTATATCTCATTAATATTGTGTTAAAACACAGAAAAACGAGTCCTTAGGTACACACTTCTTTCCCTTATTTCATTGAACGAGGGTCTCGTACTGGCAGACTTGGTGTGTTTAGGTTGTATAAGAGGGACAATTAATCAGCTGCCCGCTCATAATAAGTTCACGTGCTACGTGACGCCAAACATGCGCATAAGAGTGTTTTCACACTCGTCGTTTGGCTTATAGATGGCGCTGACTGTCACTCCTACTTCTAAATTCACAGATAAACCCAAAAAAGTGGATGGAGGGAGGGCCGCTGTGATAGCTCAGTGGTTAGAGCATCGAACGCGTAATTCGAAGGTCGTAGGTTCGATTCCTGCTCACAGTTGGTAATTCTTTCATCCACTTTTCTGTCTTCTTATTTACATTCCATTGGTTTTATTAACTTCCCCTGTACATTCCTTGGCATTACTGTCTGTTATATCTCATTAATATTGTATATATATATATATATATATATATATATTTGACGCAGGAGACGTGATGGCTGTACGATGAACCATTTATTTGTCTTCGTCTTCCTCGTTCTCTAACATTCCACCACACCGTTCTCGTGTGGTTCGTCACACGCTTCCCCCCTCATCGAGAGAGACGTAGATGCAGGGGCGGATGATATCGTTTAAGTGTCCCGACATGAACGATGTCAGTCTGGCGACCGAGTGCGCTGCGGTCGATCTCGTAGTTAACTGCCGAAATCTTGCGTATGATCGTATAGGGTCCTTCCATGATTGCACTGAGTTTGCCGTGGTTCGGGTGCCAGGATGTTTCATATAGAACAAAGTCTCCCACTTGAAGCTGTAATGTAAGGAACTTCTTGTCATATATGATCTTGTTTTTCTCCTGATATGCTACTGAATTGCGGACTGCGTTTGTAGGAGCTTCCTGCAGATTTTCGGTAACGCCTGAAAGAAGATAGGGATACGATGGTGTGCCATATATAAGAAAGCAGGGTGGGTAGCCTGTGACTTCGTAAGGTGTTCTATTGTACTCGTCGACAACGTCCGAGAGGAGACGCGGCCACGGTTTTCGGGGTTCGTCGTTGATCTTGCATTGGAGGCGAGTAATGATCGTCTGATTAGTGCGCTCGTTTAGGCCATTACACTGCGGGCGTTGTGAGCTTGTTAAAAGCTGATGAATATTGTTGTTCTTGAGGAACTGCTTAAATTTGCCGGCAGTGAATCCTGTGCCGCGGTCGGAAAGGAACTTCCGAGGCTTTCCAGCAGCGAAGATACTCTTCAGGCAAGAGATGTACGCGTCGCAAGTTTCATTCTTGTGTGCGAAAGCCCAGACATAACGGGTGGCATGATCAACGGCTAAGTGAATGAATCTTTTGGATGAGCCGTAGTTGCCAAAACCTCCGATAGTGTCCATGGCCAGAAGATCAAATGGTTGTTCCGCTGGTATCCAACTGTTGAGTTTTATTTAGATGTAGTACATCGCAAACTTCAACACCTTGCAAAGACGCGCCCATGTTAGCCGTGGTGTGGTTTTGTGTACGAGAATGGAGGATGTCTTTCCCTTGGCGTAGAGTCATGGTGTCAAGGCCCAGCGACAAGTTAAAGAGGCAAGTACTATCCAAGCCAAGAAGTAAGTTGCTCTTCATGCCATGTAGAACATGAGCCGGAATTTCTCTTGTCACTTTTCCTATCTGTAACTTTAGATTAACGCGACCCAAAGTTTTGGTAGATGATGTGACTTGTTGAACTGAGATGCATGAATTCCTCATTATTTGCAGGTGATACAGGTAATCGTAGCTCCGGTATCAAGAGTAGCGCTGACAGGGTACCCGTTAATGAGGGCATCAAACTGAATTACATGAGCTCTGGGTCGCCCTCCTCGTTTCCCTGGTTGGTGGAGAGGGCGGAAATGCTTGCGCGTCGTGGGCATTCATTATGCCAGTGCATCTGTCAGGGTAAGCCATCCATCGCGCAGTGTTTGCACTCACGCACGGGTGTTCGTACTGGGGTACTACGTGGACGCTGACTAGTTTTGTCACTTGTTACGTTAACCTGTGTATTCCGAGCTGGTGGAAAGCGCTGTAAGTTCACTCTCTGCATGGTTGACTCTAGACGAAGTGCAGCTATAAGCCATGCCTCTGGTGTAAACAAGGTAAGCCCAGCAAGCGCCATCTCCATATGTGCAGGAAGGCCGTCGATGAGCCCTGATATAAGGTGCGTGTCCTTTAGGTCGGCGAGGCGTCCGAGAGACATTTTTTCATTATAGTATTCCTTCAAGCTCTGGCCTGTTCGCAACCGGCAATGAATGAATTGGCGAAAAGGATCCACGACGCCGCTCGTAAAGCGTTCCTTCATGTGTTCACATAAGCTCTCCCAAGACGCGTCTGTGTCGCAAACCTTGGTGAGAAACCATCGGAAAGCCTCACCTTCAAGGTAATCGGAGAAGTAGCACAGCTTGTCTCGCTACGTCCATGCTGCGGCCGCAGTCCTCACCTCAAAGAGCCGGAGTCACTTGTCAAAGGGGACGTCCATAGATGTTCCCGAGTACTTGGGGATGTTTATGACTTTCTTGGATGTCGCCATGATGAAGGGCACGGTAGATCCTGTCGACTAGTGTGACGCAGGAGATGTAATGGCTGCACGATGAATCATTTATTTGTCTTCGTCTTCCTCCTTCTCTACCATTCCACCACACCGTTCTCGTGTGGTTCGTCATATATATATATATGTGTGTGTCTGTGTGTGTGTGTGTGTGTGTGTGTGTGTGTGTGTGTGTGTGTGTGTGTGTGTGTGTGTGTGTGTGTGTGCGCACAAGTTGTAATAATGTTCTATGAGTACGTGCAGTTATACCTTCCCACAGTACATAAATGGCAGCGTTGTTTGAGCTAATCGAGCAGTTTGTGTTCTGAATCAACTCTGATGACTGCAATGTTCCGTTTTTACATTGCTGAACCGTAAGACTTCGGTGATTGCAGAATCATAAAAAGCATAGCATGAATATGTAAGCAGCAACTAAAATTCCAAAGGCTTGCCTTCGAGTTGCAATAAGTGGTGATGGCGTGAAGTCCCATAAATGTATTCCGTTTTCTTGGGTATTAACAATCGGATTTTCTGTCTACAGATTCTTAGCGTAATTCTGATAAAGAGACTTGTTTACAGTGCATGTGGATGGCTCAAACCGATTGTAACACTAATATAATCTAATAGAACGAAAATAAGAGCAGACTGACAGCAACTTGGTCCGAACATTGGCGTAAGTTCAGACACGAATGCTGGGAGTGTGACTCCCAGCAGTCGATTTTTAAATGTTATATATGTAATACAGAGAACTTCAAAATGCTCCCGTGTTAGCCGGCAATAAAATGGTCAAATTTCCGGAGCCCTCCACTACGGCGTGTCTCATAATCATATCTGCAATTGACCTGCACTCTAATGCCATCGAAATCATGCAATGTGACTCCCGGCATTCGGTTTTCAAATGTTATATATGTTTTAACGACAACTTGAAAAATGCGCCGAGTTATCCGGCAATACAAATTCGCTATAAACCATAAAATATTTCGGCTTACGAGGCTCAACGTTTGGCTCATCATAACAGAATCGTAAAAAAACCAAGTGCACACCAATGATAAAAGCACACGGAATCACACTCATACATATTCATGCGCATAGACCCAGTACGAAAAAAACATATTTGCTCATGGAGACTCAAGTGATGGAACATACTTCTCAATGTTTCTTCCGCTTGAAGCTTTTGCGGCTTGTACGTGGTATTCATAGCGCCGTCGATATAAGATGCCATTATGTAGCCGGCCCTTACATTCCCTTCTTGTGCGAAATCCTCGTACGCGGCTTGCACGGAAAGCCCATTACAGAAGCTGCGTCTGAAGGCAACTACACGTTTAAAGCGGTATTTTCATATGGTATATGGGCGTCTTTTGCGCCCTCTACATGCATTTACTGAAATTCAGTGTATCTGTTAAAACGACCTTGTGTGTGGGCTGGCCGCGCATTCATTATATGTTTAAACAGTTCTTCAGTTAAACAGTTCTAAACAGTTAAGCATTATATGTTTAAACAATGCGTTGCTCGTTTTTTCTGTGCTCATACAGCAGTCATTCGCTTTAGGCGAAACAATGGCATGAGACACAAAAGCTTTAATGGCCATAAATGTTTCTGAAATGTGAAAAAAAAAACATCATATACCCTCGTACAACTATCATGACAAATGTTTAAAAGGTGCGAGGCAATAAAAGACACAGATGGAAAGGGCGACTAGCTTCTCCACATATATTCGTTCACGCCATATTGTCTGCTCACCGTCTTCACGGCATCTACTCGCATATTGTCTAATACACTCATTATAGATGACGATGGTTAATTAACTTAAAAGTAGAGTAAAACTGTGAAACACACAGTCACCTAGGAACTTGAAGCGTGGGTTTGTTGCTATGCTGGAGATCTGTAGGCGCTCTTGCCGGCGGATAACTTCACTTTGTGTCTATTTCTCTGCGATTCTTATCGTGTCTCTCGTATAACTGCTTTTCCGTCGACGCGTTTCTTTGTGTCTCCTGCTGCAATACCTCTTTTATCTCTTATTATTTTATTTATTTTATTTTATTTTTATTTATTAAATACTGCAGGCCATGTGGCCCATGCAGTAGGGACAGGGTACAACATAATTACATCTACAAAGCACAATTGAATATCATAAACAAATTGGGTAACAATAAAAACAACTCTGAATAATACATAATTAGGAAAGAAAAAGTAAATGCGAAGCATTCCTTAGCGAACTTCGGCGACTTTGAGCGCATCTATCTATCAAGCCGCCTACGACTTCTAGGTCTCCTGGCCGTTTCTATAATGGTATCAATACTAAACTTGGTATGGCATAAGATGACTGTATGAAGAACGTATTTCACTAGTGATACCATGAAAACCATGACATGCATATCATGATTTACATTGCATGATCCTGCAGCTCTTGCGGTGGTTATGTTCATATGGCATGTCGCAAAACTAGTATGGTATGACATGATTGCATGGCGAACACAAGCGGAAGACCTTAACATGAAAATCATGACATGCGTGTCATGTAACAAAATGACTGCGTTCCACGCTCCGCTGCGCTCACGACCGTTTCGCTAACGTCAGATATACAAAATTTGGTATTACGGTACGTGAATGTATGACGAAGGTATCTGATTGGTGCAAACATGATAATCATGATATGCGTGTCATGTAATAACATGACTACATGCCACGCTCATGATGCACTGGTGGCCTTCGCTAGCTTCACTTATACCAAATTTGGTACTTCGGGACCGGAATGGATGACGAAGGTATGATACTGGTGCAAACATGATAAACATAAGATGCGTGTCATGTAACAACATGAGTACATGCTATGCTCATGATGCCCTCGCGGCGGTTTAGCTAGGTTCACATCTACCAAACTCGGTATTACGCGACGCCAATGGATGACAAAGGTATGTGACTGGTGCAAACATGATAATCATGAGATGCGTGTCATGTGAGAACATGACTACATGCCATTGTCAAGACGCCAATTCATTTCGACGTGATGCGGTGCGCGTGCTCACCGGCGTTCATTTCATCGCGCCACGCCGGCGTTGCCACGCCAGGCGCGGGTCCTGACACTTAATCGCAGGCGCGTGCCACGCTGCGTTCCTTTAACACATGCGCGTTTCAGCACGTCCAGCGTCCCTCCATCACCAAAAGAGGGAGACGCATTAAATTCTGGGTAACGCTCCGACGCGAAATGCAGCATGTCGCAATTCGCGCCATTTGCCGTCGGGCTGCGCCGAAGGATGCTGGTCGTGTCTGGCGTCAGACTATAGGTGCTCGCGTTTTGCTAACGTAGCGTCGCTGAGCCCAGCATGCACGCTCGTCAACACTAGAATGGAGTGTAATGGGCCCTTCATAATGTGATAGCGGCCGTTTTGCTAGCTCCACATCTACCAAATTTGGTGGTACGTGACGTCAATGAATGACGAAATATATGACTGGTGCAAACATGATAATCCTGACACGTGTGACATGTAGGAACATGACAACATACCACGCTCATAGCGTGCTCGCGGCCGTTTTGCTAGCTCCACATATTCTAAATTTGGTATCACGTCACGCGAATAGATGACGAAGGTAAACGACACATCCATGACACGGACGTCCTGTACGGCATCATTTACCTCCACATCTTGACGTTGTGCTGATTTTCAAGTGACATATCAACGTTTCTCATTCGTGCTTCGCATATCATCAATTGCCTCTGAACATGAGATCTGCCAATTTTTTTTTTGTTTCCATCAAAAGAGGATCTGACACGCATGAAACGCTGTGCCGTGCTGCATGTCCGATGTTTGAAGATGTAGCGTTCTTGGTCTGGTGACGCATTACCTGCCCTGCCTCGGCGCGTTATTCTTAGTACGTGCGGCTAAGCAAGCGGCATATTTCGCTAATAACGACAGCACGTACCTGACGTTTTATCTTCAGAGCAAAATGAAACAAATACACGGCAAATTTTACCATTCATTTGTTAATGTCAGCGCAGTGGGCGTGTAGCAAGAGCAAGTACGGATCAAAGCAGGCGGTCGCTTCTGCACGGATGCTGCCATGTTGATTTGCAAACGCAGTTAGCGGGATAAGAGGAAAAAAATATTTTTACGAGTACCAACTAAATGCGAACAATAAACGTGTCACATAATGATGTGGCGTAACACACAAAAAAAACGCCAATTTTAGTCAACCCGGTCAATTTTAGGGCACATAATATATCTGGGACTATGGTTTTCTGTGCAAATATGTGGGTTTCTCACATGTAGCTTTGGTAGGGCTGAAAAAGAAGGTATTGGGCCTTGGGTCTGCACGAACGCAATAGTCCAATATAGGCTTGAATTCCGCGCATACGCCCTGGCGCGTCGCAAACTTCTTGGGTCCCCAAGCTCCTCGACGCCCCAATTCTCAAACTCTTTAATAATATTTGTTGGTGTTTAACGCCCCAAAACCACTATGATTATGAGAGACGCCGTAGAACAGGGCCCCTGAAAAATTAGACTACCTGGGGTTCTTTAACGTGCACCTAAATTTGAGCACACGGACCTCAAGCATTTTCGCCTCCATCAAGAATGGGCCTGCCATGTCAGAGATTTGAATGCCCGACCTGTGTTTTCAGCAGCCGAGTGCCGTGGTGGGTTTCGGCCACACGTCAGTCGACGACGAAAGAAGACCACAAATAAAAAAAGATTGTAAGTCATAACCTTGTATCCAAAATTCAAATTCATTGAAATATTAGCAATATTCATTATACACGAAGCACCAGTATTTTACGATGATAAATACTTGTTTTACAAAAAAAGGAGCGTAGCGCCACCAAGGAGGTTATACTAAATCTTTAATATAACCTCCTTGAGCGCCACACTATATTTGGCCAGCTGGCCGCGCCGAAGAAGAAGCGAGCCGCGTGGCTCGTTATGCATGAGCCATGAGGAATTTCAGAACGGCCTAGCTTCGGAACCTGGCTGGACGCTGCTGTGGCGACTCCGCCTACGCCTGCGTCCCGAATGAAGCTGTGACCTCGGCACGGGCTCATCACCGCTGTCTCACCTCACGTTCCTTCAACAAGTGGTGACCACGGACCAATGGACAAGCGACCGGCACTGGACCGCAGCCCCTGAGCTTTGCGGCCATGTTCCAGCCAGCTCAATTCTTGCAGCCTCACTTTGACCCGCCTCTGCCACCATTCCCCACCTCCGACTTTGAGCCATTTTTCCGAGAGTCCGAGGCTGCCTCGGAGCGCAACAGCATCTGGTTCCGAAAATTCATGTTCGAGGTCCAGGCGTATGTTCTTCCACCTGACATCAAGCGACGCCTCACCCATTTCTCTCGGAGCACCCACCCATATGACGGACTACTGGACGCTGTCCTATGGTTTTGCGGCGCTGAACACCACCTCCGACAAGGTACGGACGGAACACAAGGGGCTTCTCATCCAACCGCAATCCAGCCTTCTTCGCAGTTCGAAGTTCCCAAAAGCGACTGCATGGTGTCGACTACGCCTCCCACACCATGGTCCGTCCAGAATATCCTCCTGCCAACCACCACTGACTAAACAAGTGATGGAGATCACCCTGTCACTTTATGCGGCCCACCGACCGAAACGCCCGTCACCCCAGTTTCCGAGGTGTTTCCGAGGTGTTAGTTCTGCCACGAGGGCCACTTCCACCTCTCTCCTTGGTAGATTCGACGCCGGTTACAACTTCGAGCCCCGTCAGATTCTTAGCACAATCCTGTACTGCAGCACAGGCTCCCGAATCTCCAATTACAGATGAGCCTGCTGAGCCACCTGGTGGCTTCTCGGGCACAACTGCCGAGCCCCCCCACTAGGACGGTGACGACAGCGTACAACGCACCGGGCTGGCCAGGCTTGGAACCGCCTGCGCATGCTACAAAAGAAACGCAAGCAGTCAATGAGCATGCTCCCCTGCCCGCGTGCTGCTCGTCACTAGACTCTCAACGAAATGCCCCGACCACTTGTTCAAAGTCCAGTCTTACCGCGGGTTCTGCACCTCCTCTGCGTGACGTCCTCCTGGACGAAGCCCGGGCATGCCAGCGGCCAGGCCCCGGAAATGCTGGCGCCCCAGCTCCTAATGCGCTAACACCCAGCCACCACCTCGCACGTCACTGAGTTGTGTCTCAAACACGGCGACGTCATCGTATCCATAGGCAAACGCACGGGCAGCTTTCCACCCACCCTTCCAAGTTACCCCAGGGTGCAAGCATCCACCGCAAGAAGGCGGAAGTACGGCGAATGCACCCTCCGACACGTCGTGAAATGCGGAAGCCGGGCTGGTATCAGAGCTCCACACATCATCAGTAGGCATTGCGCTGACGACGTCGTGCGCAGCGCCAGCAACATAAACGCCACATTTCCAGCGCGCCCTCGGCATTTGAGGTGCAGCCCACCATCTACGGAAGGCGTCGTGGGAACATTAAAACACCACGGTACAGCAATTTTCGTCCTGTGTCCGCACACTTGCAGCATGGATGCCACGCAATGCGTCATTTGGCGTCAGTTCATCGCCGAAATTCACGCCTGCGTAGCAGGACTGCTACTTGCGCTACCCGCCCATACGGACGACCACCCTGGCTTCCAGCAGTCTCCGTCCCTCGCAACCCTCGCCCGCTATGATTCTTCCAGAGTCGCCCACCTGAGACCCACTGCTTACCAACGGCCATTCCGCGTTGACAACCTGGGCGTCCCAATGGACATCTTACCATGGCCGTTCATGTATATAGTATTTGTCGTTCTCTTTTAAATGCGAAGCATTTCTTAGCGAACTTCGGCGACTTTCAGCGTATCTATCTATCTATCTATCTATCTGTCTATCTATCTATCTATCTATCTATTTAGCCGCCTACGACTTTTAGCTCTCCTGACCGTTTAGATAATGGCATATATACCAAACTTGGTATGGCATAACATGACTTGACTAGTCATAACATGAAAATCATAACATGTATGTCATGAATCTCATGATTTACATGTCATGGTCTTGAAGCTCTTGCGGTCGTTTCGTTCACATGGCATGCTGCAAAACTGGTATGGTATGACATGATTGCATGGCGAACACAAGCAACAGACTGTAACATGAAAATATGACATGCTTCTCTTGTAACAACATGACTACATGCCGCGCTCACTATGCGCTCGCGGCCGTTTCGCTGGCGTCACATTTACCAAATTTGGTATTACGATACGTGAATTGATGATGAAGTTATGTGACTAGTGCAAACATGATAATCATGAGTTGCATGTCATGTAACATGACATGCCACGCTCATGATGAGCTGGGGGTCGTTTCGCTAGCTTCAATTATACCAAATTCAGTATTATGGAACGTGAATCGATGACGAAGGTATGATACTGGTGCAAACATGAAAATCATGAACTGCGTGTCATGTAACATGACTACTTACTACGCTCATGATGCGCTCGTGACCGTTTCACTAGCTTCACATGTACCAAACTCGGTATTACGTGGTGCGAATGGACGACAGGTAAATGACACATCCAAACATGATAATCACGACATGCGTGTCATGTAACAACATGACTGCATGCCACACTGATGATGCGCTCGCGGCTGTTTGGCTAGCTTCACATATGCCAAATTTGGTATTATGTGACGCTAATGGATGACGAAGGTATGTGACTGGTGCAAACATGATAAACATGAGGTGCGTGTGATGTGAGAACGTGACTACATGCCACAGTCAATGCGCCAAGACATTTCGACGTGACGCGGTGCGCAGACTTGCCGGCGTTGCCATGCCAGGCACCGGTTCTTCCATATACTCGCAGGCACGCACCGCGCCGCGTTGCTTTGACGCATGCGTGTTGCAGCGCGTCCGGCGTCCCTCCGTCAGGAAAAGAGGGAGACGCAGTGTTGTGTGGGTAACGCATCGGCACGAATTTTGCACCGGTTGCCGTCGGGCCGCGCTGACGGACGCTGGTCGCGTCGGTCGCTCCTGGCGCAGAGTATAGCATGCTCGCATTTGGTAAGGTAGCGTGCGATTGCGTTAGCGCTACAATGGAGTATATAATTGGGCCCTTCGTGATGCGATCGCGGCCGTTTTGCTAGCTTCACATATACCAAATTCGGTGTTACGTGACGTCAATGGATACCGCATTCTATGACCGGAGCAAACATGATAATCATGACACGCGTGCCATGTAAGAACATGACAACATACCACACTAATAGCGTGCTCACAGCCATTTAGCTAGCTCCACTTATACTAAATTTAGTGTCATGTGACGTGAATAGATGGCGAAGGTAAAGGACACATCCAAACATGATATTCATGACCCAGAAGTCATGTACGGCATCATTTGACTCCACCTTGCAACGTTTTGCCGATTTTAAAGTGACATATCAACCTTTCTCATTCGTGCTTCGCATATAATCAATTCCCACTGTACGTGGAATCGGCCAATTTTTATTTTGTAAGTATGTTTTCGATCGCGAAAAGCACTAAGCGGGGGGAGCCTATGTAGCGCTGGGCTAGAGATCTGTCAGCTAGCCACGCCAAGGAAGCGAGCCACGTGGCTCGTGATTCGCGAGCAGCGATGAATTTCAGAATGGCCTAGCTTCGGAACCAGGCTGCACGCTGCAGCGGTGACTCCGCCAAAGCCTGCGTCGTGAATAAAGCAGTGACCTATGCGTTTAGAGAAAGTGGTGAAAGATTTAGAGTACTCGGTACTCTACTATGGGAGAGCTGAAAAGCCGTCCCGTGGGCCTGCTTCCAAACAGTCCGGACCTAACCGGCGACGAAAAGTGTGTATCTCGAGGACGGGCTCATCGACGCCGACTCGCCTCTCGTTCCTTCAACAAGAGCAAAGTTTTGAAGCAATGAAAAGAAATACAGCTTTCTTAGAAGCGCCAGTCACTGGTGCATTTGTATGCGCCATTTGACAATAACTGACGCTCTCTCGAGTGTGCGTATCCCATTGATTGGTGGTTTGTGATATGACAACCTGATCTTTTATCGATGTCACTAATCATGTTCCCACGCTTTATTGTTTGTGGCTACGTTTGTGGATATAGGACCCATTCCTGGCGTTGACGAAAGAAAGCAGCTAGTTGGGAGCATCGCACCGTGATACAGAAAGAAAAGAGAGAAAGAAAAATTGGCAGATCCCACAAACAGCGGGAATCGATGATATGCGAAGCACGGATCGGAAAGGTTGGTATGTCACTTTAAAATGAGCTCAGCGTTACGAGGTGGAGGTATATAATGCCGTACACGACTTCCGTGTCACGATTATCATGTTTGTATATGTCATTAACCCTCCTCATTTATTCACGTCACGTGATGCCAAATTTAGTATATAGAGAGAGCTAGAGAAACGCCCGCGAGCACGCTATGAGCATGGTATGTTGTTATGTTCCTACATGACACGCGTGTCAGGATTATCAGGTTTGCACCAGTCGTATGTTTCGTCATCTATTGACCTCACGTAACACTGAATTCGGTATATGTGGATCTAGGAAAACGGCAGCGAGCGCATCATGAAGGGCCCAATATACCCCAATGTAGCGTAGGCGCGCATGCACGCTGCGCACAGCGATGCTACGTTAGCAAAACGCGATCACTCTATAGTCTGACGCCAGGCGCGACCAGCGTCCAACCGGCGCTAAATGCGACATGCTGCATTTCATGCCAATGCGTTACCAGACAACACTGCGCCTCCCTCTTTTTGTGACGGAGGGATGCCGGACGTGTTGAAACGCGCATGCGTCAAAGCCACGCAGGACGGTGCAAGCCTGCGAGTATAAGGCAGGACCGGCGTCTGGCGTTGACGAAATGAACGCTGGAGAGCACGCGCACCACATCACGTCGATATGTATTGGCGCCTTGACTGGGGCATATAGTTAAGTTCTCACATGACGCGCATCTCATGATTATCATGTTTGCACCAGTCAGATACCCTAGTCATTCGTTGACGTCACGTAATATGAAATTTGGCATATGTGAAGCTAGCGAAACGGCCGTGAGCGCATCATGGGCGTCGTAGCATGTAGTCGGTTTGTTACATGACACGCATCTCATGTTTATCATGTTTGCACCAGTATTATACCTTCGTCATCCATTCACGCCTCGGAATACCAAATTTGGTGTAACTGAAGCTAGCAAAACGGCCGCCAGCGCATCATAAGCGTGGCATGTAGTCACGTTGGTACATGACACGCATCTCATGATTATCATGTTTGCACCAGTCCCATACCTTCGTCATTTATTCACGTACCGTTCACTGAATTCGGCATATGTGACGCTAGCGAAATGACCGCGAGAGCATCGTGAGAGTGTCATGTATTCAAGTTCTTACATGACACGCATGTCATGATTTTCATGATGATTCATGTCATGATTTTCATCAACAGACAGACAGACAGACAGACAGACAGACAGACAGGCAGACAGATAGATAGATAGATAGATAGATAGATAGATAGATAGATAGATAGATAGATAGATAGATAGATAGATAGATAGATAGATAGATAGATAGATAGATAGATAGATAGATAGATAGATAGATATACAGACAGACAGACAGACAGACAGACAGACAGAGAGATAGATAGATAGATAGATAGATAGATAGATAGATAGATAGATAGATAGATAGATAGATAGATAGATAGATAGATAGATAGATAGATAGATAGATAGATAGACAGACAGACAGACAGACAGACAGACAGACAGACAGACAGACAGACAGACAGACAGACAGACAGACAGACAGATAGATAGATAGATAGATAGATAGATAGATAGATAGATAGATAGATAGATAGATAGATAGATAGATAGATAGATAGATAGATAGATAGATAGATAGATAGATAGATAGATAGATAGATACGCTCAAAGTCGCCGAAGTTCGCTTAGCAATGCTTCGCATTTTTTAATGCGGGAAATGTTGCTGATTTAATTCCTGCTATGACTTTTCGTTTCGCCTGAAACTATTTCGGGTGGTTTGTTCCCTGCCATGGTGATCTAGTGGCTAAACTACTCGCCTGCTAACCCGCAGGTCGCGAGATTAAATTTCAGGTGCGGTGGCCGCCCTTGCGATAGAGGCGAAAATGCTGTAGGCCAGAGCGCTCACATTCCGGCGCACGTCTAAGAACCCGAGGTTAACTAAATTTCCGGAGCCTTCTACAACAGCGGCTCACATAGACAAGTGACGGTTTTGTGACGTTAAACCCCACTTATTATTATTATTATTATTATTATTATTATTATTATTATTATTATTATTATTATTATTATTATTTGTGCGGCAAACAATGCTAAGTCATGGTAGAAATAATGTGTCGCCAAAATAAAAAGCATCACCAATGAGCCTGCAGTGCAACGCGATAAACAAAAAAAAGGGTATTGTGGACTGCACGTTAGTTCAGTTAAAGCACACGCCCCGCCGCGGTGTTCTAGTGGCTAAGGTACTCGGCTGCTGACCCGCAGGTCGCGGGTTCAAATCCCGGCGGCGGCGGCTGCATTTCCGATGGAGGCGGAAATGTCGAGGCCCGTGTGCTCAGATTTGGGTGCACGTTAAAGAACCCCAGGTGGTCAAAATTTCCGGAGCCCTCCACTACGGCGTCTCTCATAATCATATGGTGGTTTTGGGACGTTAAACCCCACAAATCAATCAATCAGTTAAAGCACACAACCTTACAGTTATATCTCACCCACAATATTGATATTACGCTAAAAAAACGACCATAGAGAACTGTTAACGTGGAACCAACAGAAACTAGTAAATTTATTGCACGCCCAAGGTTGATCAGAAATTTCAGTCAATTGCTCGTTTCGTTAGTTTTTTTTTTTTTCCTCACATGCTCATGAAACTGAGTAGAGCGTGTAGGCTGGTTGTTAGTCTTACAAGCACATTTTTTATCAGAAGTGCAGTAACTTTGCACGATATCTGTCATCCACCTTTATGAATAAATCATTGAGCTTTCATTGAGTTTGTATCATTTTGTTTTACTTCAGGCTCTTATAAATTTTTTTTTATAATTTCTGACCTCTGTTTTCCTTTTAAACAACCAGCCACTAATTCCTTTCGTTTTTTACGTTGCTGTTATACTGCGGGAAGAGCAGTCAGATTTTCTTGAGGGCTTTTATATTTGTGCTTTATGTCAGAAACGATTTCTCCGTGTATATTGGGTGAGAAATACGTCATATTTTTGTTCTATTTTCTCGCGAAAGTTCTTTATGTAGGTGCTGTTTTTGGATGAGACACATGAGAAAGGCAATAAGGGCTGGGAATCTTCTATCAACTGAGAAGCGGAACTTTGACCACACGTCACTAGGCCATCATTTAGAATGTCATTCTTTCATTGTGCTGTTGTTACATATTTAAGCCTGAACTAGCTCTTGCTGAGCTTTCCATAAAAAAAGGAAAGTTTCATGAAACAGTGGAAGCATAAATATAGTACTTGATTGTCTTGCTCATGAAATTTTCTTTTCATCTAGAAGAAACACGAAGCGGAAAGCCGAAGTTTTTTTTTCAATTTTCCTAAACAAATTGTTTCACTTTTTTACTCCTATTTGTAGTAATTTATCTTAGAATCACTTTACTCCTTCTTCTTGAAACTCAAAAATGACAAAGTTTCATTAAATTAAGCTATTTTATCCATTTATTATGGTGCCGTTCTGTGTGGGCATTGAAGTGCAAACAAGAAAAAAAATCTACACAAGAAAGCAAGAAACACATTAACATGTTGACACTACTTTCATGCTACAGTAAATTAAGCATGTATATTTTGCTCTTTCAACACAGAAAATCCCAAAAACATGAATACTTTGGCGCTACTTTCCGAGTATTTACTCTAGGTGATTAAGCAGTACCTTGCTATCCTTAAGCAGAAAAAAAAACGAGAAACAATCAAGTTACGCACCTGCTGAAACCTGTAAAAGTAAGAAAACTAGGTTGATATACTGTAAATCAAGTAAAAACTAAAAATACGATGAGAAATCTTCATCATAACGACGGGGTATTCTGGCAAGCAACTGCATAACTTGGCAAACTTGATATCATAACGAACAGCGCAAAGATTTATCTATATACTAAAATTCACTGAAATATAATAAAGCCGTTAGGGTCAACGCTTTCAAAAGTGGTCTTGTCTTCTTGAAGACAGTCAGAGGAAAAAAAAACAAGGTGATATGTTGAAGTGTTGGCTCTAGTGATACACCCTGTTCGAGAAGTCTGAACAGCGAATTTGTTTTGCAAATCGCTATTTGCGAGTCGATCCTGGAATGTATCATCATAAGCAAGTATATGCCGCTGAAGTTTGGCACATACCAGTATGAACTGCCGGTTCAATAAATGTGTAAATAGGCCAACTGTTAGCCCAAATTAATGGCCACGAAGCAATGATGCTGAACGGAAGACTCTAGGCGTACATAACCAAGCAATACTAGGAAACAGGAAAGCAAGTGGCGACTCCGTGATGGAAGGCGTATATGCGAATAACGACGCACCCGCATATCTCTGCAAGGAGCGAAAGCTTGCTTTTAGTACAGTTTTTGTCTCTGGAATCTAGACAACCAGTCACATCAGTCGCTGTGTGGTTTACCTCCAGCCTCTGTACGCCAAGATAGAACGTAAAAGCAAACTAGCATCTTCCAGCTAAAGCTTGCCAACAAACTAAAAGCAACCGAGAACCTGCATCGCCAAGCTAGGGCATAGAAAAATCTAGCAGCCAAAGTATTCCTCAGAGTCTTCTAGTTTCACTGTTAAAGCGTTGCATCATATAGCGCTAACTTCGTCATTTTTTTTGTTTCGGTCTTCATGCTTCTGTTTTCTCCCCAACGTATACCTCGTTTGCATTCACTCATCAGTACGCTTATCAAAGGTTATTTAATCGATAGCGCTATGAACAGGTGTATGAATGTAAAAAAGCCGCAAAAAGAGCCGCAGCCATACAGCGTTCTGCAAGTCACGTCTGTAACTGCGCTGGTGACAGTGCGAAACGTGAAGTAAGGAGGAATTTCGAGAAAGGCGTGGTGCTCTCATAGCCGATATTTACACAGTGAACAGCAGTTCAAATATATGTGCATACACTCGGAAAAAGTTTCGTGACGACTTTGTCGAAACACTCTCAAAAAAGAGTGCAATCATTGTGGCTGCTTGTTGTTCGTTCAAGACATTTGACTGTTGGGCAAGTTGGTGCTTTGACATATAAACCATCGTTAGAGTGCAACTAAACACGACAAACATGTCCTCATCTATTTTTGTACGCAACAGCTAGATTATTTCGTAGAAGAAACTGGCTTACATATGAAACACAGTGAGCTTTATTTAGTCGGCAAGTAAGACCACGAATGTATAATTTTTCGTCTAAGCGTGAGCTAACTGCCACTGCGCCTTGTTGGCGTCCTCGGCAACCCTGTGATCTCCTTTCCTCTGCTTTCTCAAAGCTAGCTTGCTATCTCATATCGAACCTAGTACAGGTATTTCGGTGGCTCTGCGTGTATGTCCTCGAGGTGTGGTGTGAGCCTCTTGTTGCCAGGATGAGAAGATTGCGCAAGTGCTTAAATATGTAAGATTTTTCTTTGGTGTGAAAAAATGACCAAATACTTTTTGCGCTTCCGGCAAGATTCGCCCTCTGCATGCCGAGTTCTTAGTTTTTTTTTGATATCATATATCGAGTTTTGTGCTATATAGTCCGAAAAATAGATGTTGATTTCTCTTCCATAAGTGGACATTCTTTTGTAAACCACCAACTTTCTATACTTCCCCAATCTTTTACCTGAGCCTCAGCCCTTACGTTGATGTTCTATAAGTACTTCGGCATCACTGTCGTGATAGTGGATGTTAGTTTCATTTTGTTCGTCGGCAAAAAATAATGCGGGCCGTAAGACTTTCTTTTTCTGCATATTTTTATGAAATCACAAAAGAAAATATACTACATAGCGATTTGTAGGTTTTTAGTCAAGTTTACCACTTGATCAAAATGTATCAAAATAAATAATTCCTTCCTGTGGTAGCGCTCACATTCCAGCACAAACGTGTGCTCTGCGGGAAAAATATTTTCTCCGGCCGCCTACTTAAAGGATTTTGAAAAACTGCCTTGACCAACTACGAATAAACAGGAAACTGGCGTCATTTCAAAACCTACGAACACGCCGAGTCAAGCCTGAAACGAGCGATTCACAAAGAGACACCTTTTTTTAAGGGGATCGCGCATTCGTCAAAATGTTGATCGTCGGTCGACTGCATTCCATGTGATTCTACCACTTCTACCGAAAAAAGATTAAAAAAACAGAAACACGAAGCAGATCTCCGAAGCTACAAAGTTGTGATTGAGGATCCGAAAGAGGTGGAGATGAATCTAGAATTTCATCAAAACGTTCCGTGAAATTCTCGAACCGCACATGTGTTGTGGACAAGATGAGACATTTTAGATACTTGTGCTTCCACTACGCATTTTTTCGAGCACTTGTTGCCCAGATGAAATGAGCTTGCACCTATGTGTCAAGTAGCATATGCTTATGATTGATTATTACATGCTCAGCCTAATAGACAATCTGATCACACACCCAGAAAACTAGCAAATCTGATGATACAAATTGTAACTGGAAGCACATACTCTAAATGTAGTTTGCCTTCTTACAGCGCAGTCTCTTACTGCGATACGACCAAACTGGGAAAGAACTTAAATGTAACCCCTGAACATAGTAACGTATGCATGCATTGATATATGCAGGCATGAGTGCATACACGTACATACGCACGTACTCACGTTTGTATGTACGTATGCATGTATGTATGTATGTATGTATGTATGTATGTATGTATGTATGTATGTATGTATGTATGTATGTATGTATGTATGTATGCATGCATGCATGCATGTATGTATGTATGTATGTATGTATGTATGTATGTATGTATGTATGTATGTATGTATGTATGTGTGTATGTATGTATGTATGTATGTATGTATGTATGTATGTATGTATGTATGCACTGCGGGCACTACTACTTACGCGAAAATAGACCATTCTAAACTTTTGCAAGATGAATTGTGTGGCATGCTTACAGAAGAGATTCAATAGCGTGTCATTGGGGCGAGGGTTTTCGTAGAGCTCAAAAGGGGAACATAACACAAATTTTGCTGCCATTTTTTAATGAGTATTTTGAACTAGGCAAATGATCCCTAAAAGTTTCAGTATGCTCGGCTACTTGTGTCACAGCATTTAAAATGCCGAATTGACATTAAATCAAAGACTATACCAGTCACTAGTACCCCAAATAAGTGTATGCTGCAACAGGTGTGAGCCACACAATGACAATAACATCTTTCCTCTGAAGCTCGTTCCAAATGATCAAGTTCAATTGATATATTTTAATATTAATGTAATTCCACCATAATCCTAATGCAAGGCAATATAAGCCTTCTATCACTTGCACCTCAGAAGAAAATAGCAGGCCTCAACTTAGCCTCCCTCGTTCTATCATAATTCTTCTCTTCAAAATGATTTCACTTCAGAACCGCATCACTTATCGGACCAACAAAAACATCGCTAGAAAAACACGAATAAAACAGGATGTAGTATATAATTTATGTATTTATTTTTTTGTGACATACTGTAGGCCCAGGTAGGGGCTTAAGCAGGAGGGACATTGAAAGTACAAATACAAATATACAAACGCATTCAGTGATTCTTTTTCCACCAGATTCTTCGAGCAATTGAACTACCATTGCTAAATACATAATCGTAATCAAAATTGACTAACTTTTCACAAGACTGCTAACAACACTGTTTAAGCCGAAAATGTTCTATTTATCGTTTTTTTTGTCGAGTAAGTCAAAACAAATCAGCTAACATTGCACAAACAGGAATTATGTACGTTGTGTTCACGTTGCGACACCTACAACTTTTTGCATAGTTTTGCCCAATTACACTTCATTATTGCTAATACTAGTCTGTTTTTTCATTACGGTACCCTTTTATTACGGTAATATCCCAACCTATTTATACCACATATTCGCGTTTACAACTTTTCTCCGGATTGTCTTCGTGCCTTAAGGGTTTAATAAATAAATAAATATAAATAAATATATACACCACAGAATTTTTTTTTTGTTTCACGGCTCTAATTCGTGTAGCCATCAGTACAGTAAATTGCGATCGCGGTCCAACATTTGCATTGTGTGTAACTACAATTTTCGGGCTCGCAGAAATCAACTAGAAACATGGAAGGCTAGTTGGCTGCGTGAAAAAGTTACAAACTTATTGTTATTATTTAAATATTGTAATAATATATGTGGGGTAGAACGTCTGATGAAAAGTTAAAAACAAGTTTGTGCATAAGTGCATATAGCATCACGGGAAAAGAAGTTGGAGAAAGAAGAAACAGCGCTTCTACCATGGGTCAATCAGCCAAGATACTTGACGTGTGGTTACCGTACGTTATGAAAATGAATAATTTGAGCTCAGGAGACTTGCATAAATAACGCGGGGTTACTTGCTCGTGGAATGATAATTGAAACCACAAAGCAAGGCTCAAACAGACGAATCTGTTTGAAAAAGTTAGAGAACGCACGGGAGGGAGAGAAAAATAAATATTGAACGCATTCTAAAAAAAAAGTGGCACTGCGCCACGTACGCTCATAAGTAGAAAAATGCATAGATAAACGAAGACAGAGAGAAGGTTTGTAAGGAAGGTAGGGATGTTGACTAGACTACGTCCAGTTTGCTTCCTGCAAGTGGAAAGAGGGGAATAAGGGAGTAAAAGAGAGAAAGAGAGAGAAGGAATGCACATTGCACAAAACACACACAGTGCAAGGCTTCATATAGGCAGTTTCTCAGTGATGTCACCATGAAGAATAGTAGAAGGGCTCATGTGTGTGCGTGGGCTGATCTACTTGACTACCAGAGCCCCAAGACCTTTGCCCTGGTATATAGATGATCATCCTGTTTCCTGAGGGAACACTTGAAAATCCGGTGATCTTGTTCAAAGTCAGAACAAGGGTACAGGACGTGGTTAAGAGTTTCTACGCAATCACAGTTGTCACAGTTTAGCGAGTCTGCCATAGCAACGTGATTGATAATATAAATACACAACCAGAGTATTGAAGCAGAAGTGTCAGGGCACGTCTTTTTTTGCGAGACAATAATAATGCGAACAGACAACATTACCAAATAAAGTATAGGAATGTTTTAAGTAATGTAAATGCTATGAAAAAAGTGGGTGAAAAGATAACTTGACGTGGGCAATGATCATACCTGCGACCTTTGAATTGCTGATTCTACGATCTTCCAACTGAGCGACCACGGCGGCTTCACATTCAGTATATCTCATTTACTACTAATATCATCCCCTATACTTTCTTTCCTTGGCAGTGTTGTCTGTAGTCCATACAGAGTATACGACACTTCACACACACACACACACACACACACATGACAGACTTGTAACGCGTGCGCAGGCGCCCCCAGTGTAAATTTCAGGGCCGATTCAGGGAGGAAGTGCATTGCGAACTACAATAAGAAATAAAATCTAGCTGACATAAGAATAAAAGAAGTTTGCATCGAGACACAATGGCCCCATTTGAACTCAGAAATGGAAATTCGATCAGCATACCGAAATTGGGACTATCTCCAATAGGTGCCTTACTTATTTATACAGGGTAGTCATGTTCGTACCCCTGTCGAACGTCCCGTCACGAAGGTGATTTGTTTTCTCGTGTCCTTGCTCATGAGGAGCAAGAGCATGACAGCGAAGAGATAGACTTGCTTTTCTTTATAATAGTCGGCATGTTTTCATATGAAAAACATAAATACACTGAGTTTACACATATGTACATATTGTAGTGATTGTTGAAAAGATGACGACAATGGCACAAATAAACAAACGTCACAAATTCATCGCGAAGGCAAAGCAATTATAGGATTAGTAAGAATTTGGAAAACTTTTCAAAATAAGGCTAGCAGTAAACTCGGTAAACACCGTACAAAGTATAGCAGGAAGCGCAGGCCCTGGACCAAAGGTGCCTCCTGTGATAACAGAATTCCTGTGTAAAAATATGGCTTTTCGTCATAAAAAAAAACTGATGGACGAAAGAAACAGGGCTGTTGGAGCAAGCGACGTGACCTTCCCCCTGGCCGTTGCTTCAGCGCAAGCTGAGGACCGAAAACACAGCATGTACCATGGTATCTGCTAACACTTTGTGCTTCTGCCTTCTGTTAACACCTTTCCAATGGGACACTCGCGTGACCGCGCCCGGCAGCTCTAAATGCGAAGTTTCTCTGTCACGCCACCTGTTCTACAAAACACCTCCCCCCTCTGCTCCGTGGGCGCCTAAGGGAAAACTATGAAAGCCTGCTGGTGTATTTCTGTGCCACTTGAGCCACGAATATTGGCTGCGCTCACACGTCTACATTCGCACATAGGCGATACAACATGCGGGACGATGTTATGAATCATCACGAGGACAGCAACGACGAACATGTGCCTGCAATGTCCTAATAATTGTTAGAGCCTCCAAGATATTAACGCTCCAAGAAAATGCTGCTTCACCATGGCTATGGCAAAAGTATTCAAGTGTTTAGAAGATACAGCAAATGTAATTAAAAGCAACGAATCTGGGCGAAAATTGCGATGAGGAAGTTTTAGATCAGTTCGCAAAACGTGCGGTTATATAGCCTCTAACGTTTTTGTATAAAGAATTGGTGATCTTGTGCTTACCACAGTTGAAACTTTTTCCCGACCTCGTTGCATCAAAAGGTTAACTAGACCTGCCTGATTAGGCAGTCAAGTACCACACAAAAATAGTGTGACACACTATTCAATGATCTTTCAATTGGTCGAGCCCTCATAGATTCCATCGGTATATTTTTAACCCTGACTAGGCCGGATGGCGCATCTTGCGTATATGTGTGTGCGTAAGGCAAATTTTCGAAATCTTTTTTTTCTTTGTTGAAGATTAAGCACTTGCGTTTTATTGCCAAAAAGTGCGTTGACTGCTCCGTAACATATATGCTTTTAGTAACTATGAATGAATTACCAAAAACTATCTTTAAGGCTATATTTTTATTTCACGCTAGTTATTCTCGTTCTCATTCATTGCCACGTGTGCAAAAACAAAAAAGAAGGCCCACATAGAACACTACACTTCTCTTTATGAATCCTGGCTCCTCATAAATATGCAAATGATGGGGCTTCCATCTTCTATTTTTATGTTCATTTCAAAACGACGACGTGGCCACTCTTTGGAGTATCTCACAGGGCAAGTCTACGAATGCGTGAACCGATGCCGCTTTTGCATAAGATCGGAGTTCGTCTTCTGCTCATGAGGGGTCGCCTCTCATGCAAATCAAAAGTCGCCCACCATGCTTTCACGTCCTTACAGATTAATATATTTAAAAAAACAACCAAATACACGACTAAACAAAGCATCCTATAACTAACCATAAGTATGCCATAAATACACCCTAAAAATGATGCGCAAGATTTCACGAAACATTCGCAAATAATCACTTCATAGTGGGGCCATCTCATCGCTTCAAGACTGTTGCGAGAGCTCCAGAGTGTTGAGATTTATTGTGCGGCATTTCGAATTGCTTGCGTGGAAAGTCATTTCATTATTATTCACTGAGATTTCATCACGCTCTCGCGTTATCACTATTGGAGGAAAAGAAAATGGAATAGCCGTAATTTTTGTCGCTGTTTTTTTTTATCGGTCTTGTTTTTTGTTAAATTTTCTTCTGTTCTTGTGCTTGTCTTGCTTAAGATGCTGCAACTGACAATTGCTTTTTTTATTATACCCTTGAAGCTAATATTTTCATCATGTACGTAAGTGTTACGGGATCCCAAGTGTTCGCGACCCCATGTGTAACAAACAAACCACATATTTTGACTATTCTCTGCACTTTTTCTATATTTTCAAAACCTTCTTGGACATTCTGTTGACCTCCGCATGGCCTTTCTGCTGATGTGAGAACTTTGTTGTGAGCGCTCTGCCGTCGTGCTGCTTAAGTTTATGTTTAACTTAATGCTGCTGTTCTGTCGAACTTTGTGGTGGTATTTTCGTACCATTGATATTGAAATTTGCGTAACACTTCTATTAAGCTGTGAAGAACTTTAGAATCGCAATCATACACATTCTAGGTACATTCAGTACCTACACGAGTTTCAAGTAACGTTCAATTTACGTTATTTGGGCGTCCTACCGAAGAGGTTATGTACTATGGTCACGTACATCGAATCTAGAATTCGAAGTCATGAACCACTTACTCCGTATAATTTGCAATGAACTCAGGCCATGCGAGCTGTACTGTTAATTGCGTTGTTCATTCAGACTTTACGAGATCGAATTCTTGCGCTCTGACTTCTATTGACACTGTAGATATATTCCGCAGCCACTTCCAACGACATAAGATGGTCTCCTTGATTCGCCTCACAAGTGGGCACGCCATCCACAGCAACCGCAAACGGGCCCTAGAATCTGCCCTCACAAGCATTACCTTATAATCCGTTATGAAATATTAGGCATTTTTTCTCGTTTTTACATAGTCGCGGTGGTGAAAAGCGTTATCGATACGCTCGCCTCATTATTGGTTGCCGCACTTTACAAGTTCACCACATAAGCAGAACGCTCAACAACACGCAAAGTTGAAGAAGGCTTTTGCCACTACATCCTTAAAATGATTCACGCATACACTCAATATTTCTTTTTATCACTCTCAAAAAACACCGCCAATACAAAGGTAACGAGGCAGACGCACTGATTCCGCGCTCACATTTCTCGATTTCTTTTGGGGGCGAAGCTCCTTAGGGTTTGTGGGTCGTTCTCTCATAATAGCATGTTGTATTATAGCTAAGTCCCATTCGAATGTTTCGCATAGCGTCGATTCCCAAAGTACGTGGGATCTCGCAATTGTTTCTTGCAAATTTCAGGAAACCAATTTCACGACGTTTGAATGAACGCAAGAGAGGAGCTTCTTGGACTCACGCTGTAACTGTGACTATTTCCTAAAACAATTTCTTAACCTCTGTAATACCTATCAGACTACTTTAAAGAAAGATTCTTCTAACAAACAAAGCATGCTCGCTGTGAAAAGCAAGTGGCAGATTTGATACTTTGCAGCCCGGTGTTTTCAATAATGCAAAGTGCTTTTTCAGAATGAATTTGCTCCGCGTGCTAATAAAAATAAGCTCGAAGTGCTTATCGGCAATGACGTCTTGACATAGTCATTTTCTAACTTTCTTCATAATTGAACACCTTATCAGTTATTGTAAAGGATCCTTGGCATCGCACACAGCCCTAATGCTGTCATGTGTAGTTAAGTTTACCTATGATGCCTTGTACAGGAAGTCCTCGGCTGATATTTGACTCGGCAACTCTCATTCATTTCACACGTACTTCAATGCCTATAGTTAAAGTGGTCACAATAAATAAATAATGATTATGTATTTCATCACTGCATTTGATTGATCAATTTATTGATACAATCTTTCATTTATTGATTTACTGGATGATTGAATTATTGATTGAATAATTATTTCATTCGTTTATTCATTGTTTGATTGAATTATCAGTCAAAAAGACCACGGAGGGCACCTTATGGAAAGATCGTTATTACAAATGGACACAAAGTGTTCCATTATATAATCCTGGATATCCTATTAGATGTCATGGTATTGCGAGACACAGCCCATTTGTAATATTGCAGACTGGTTTTTCACCGAATGGTCATTCGCCTTGCATCCGTGTGCCGGTACATGCTGGTGCCACCCGCGGTTCTTGCCGGGGCATGCCATATAGAAGTGGGCAGGTGATCATATAATTGCTTTTCGGCTTAGCAACAATTCCGTTCGGCAGAGGCATGCCCTTATTTTTTTATTCATCCACCATGATTCATAAGTGCTCAATACTGCCACGTGTAAAGGCAAAAGATGCCTGAAAACGACTGTGAAGCAACCTTGAACTTTACTTGGAAATTACCGGTTGCGCCACCTGTGTAACGTGTTTGTGAATTCATCGAAAAGTCTAATGTAATGATCTAGTGGTCATGAATTCAAAGATATTCTGGACAAAGGCTTTCATATTTCGTGACGTACTGAAGAGATTGTCACGGTTGTGATAATCAGGATCAAGTATCTTTAGCAGCAGCTCTCACACAGTCAATCCATGACGCGTCACCCAATGCCATAGCGAAATTGCGCTCGGTATTATTTTCCGTACTCTCCCGATGAATCGATCTATGCTGATGCAAACACTACAGATGAATTGCAATGAGTGCTTGTTGCGTGCATCATCCGGATCATTACCATCGACCCGTGGCGAAGCAATCATGGTACGGTCGGGGTCAAGGAATGTATACGCTTTCGTGCCCGGTTGTATTAATGACGTCAATAAGAAAAGCCTCTGTCACACGCGATGGAAAACATTGTCAGCGTGATCTCGCGTCGATTACGGCGGGAAATTACCGGGAAGAGGACAACAACGCGATCCTATTCCACATGCACAGGGTGGAAATTATAAAGATCACTTTTCAGCCAGCTGTTGTATTGTAACTTTTTGTTGAAGTGGGGAAGAAAAGTCACATTGAATACGTGCACAAGCTTGAAAATTATGCATAAATTATTATAACACGCGTGTCTGTTCCTTGCCCCGCCGCGGTGGTCTAGTGGCTAAGGTACTCGGCTGCTGACCCACAGGTCGCGGGCTCGAATCCCGGCTGCGGCGGCAGCATTTCCGATGGAGGCGGAAATGTTGTAGGCCCGTGTGCTCAGATTTGGGCGCACGTTAAAGAACCCCAGGTGGTCGAAATTTCCGGAGCCCTCCACTACGGCGTCTCTCATAATCATATGGTGGTTTTGGGACGTTAAACCCCACATATCAACGCGTGTCTGTTCCTTCGCAACTGTGAACAGCCAAGCATTACCTTGCGTTACCGATTCATATTTTGAGATTGCTTACATTTGTTAAAGCGGCCTTTTCTATCTTGTGTCTACGCAAGCCAAGCGTGCTAACATCGAAATCGGTTGTTGATGTACACTTTCTCAGTGTCTTTTGACAAAGTGTAGCAACAGAGTGGCATCGAAATGCCACGAGCATGCAGTAAAAGAACAGAAAAGACCAATCGGAAAAGCTTTTTTTTTTGTTTTTGCGAGCGTTTGCACGGGAGTGCGAGACAGAACCACGCCACAGCCTTTTTCTATGTCTGAAAAACATTTTTGTCTAAAATATATATTAGCGCACTGAAGCTAGGACACTCGAAGAGAAAATGGGAAATTGTCTCCGCGCATTCACAGTTGTCGCATGTCGGGGTGCTGGCCATTCCGATTTTAATAAAGGGGCCCTGAAACTTTATTCAAGGAACCATTAAATGAACTCCCTGGAAATACTTTTAGATGCGGAGCATCTAATACTCGAGGCTTGTAGTGCGGCGCCGTCCGCAAGCTTCCTCCTCCTTCTTCCACCATCTGTGCATCCCTTCCTCCTCTACACACCGCGCGCGCTTCACTCCTCCACCATCTGTGCACCCTTCCTCCCCTACACACCGCGTGCGCTTCTCCTCTTCACGAACATTCGCTAGCTGTATAATGTAGCGCGCATGCGCCGTCACGCTTCGAGAACATCGGCAGCTGACGCGCACGCATGCGCCGTCGCGCTTCGAGAACATCGGCAGCTGACGCGCGCGCATGCGCCGTTGCGCTTCTCCCCCTTCTCGAACATTCGACAGCTGACAGTGCATGCGCCGTCGCGCTGTATATATACTCAAGGTCGGCGCTCGCTCGCTCAGTTGCCGCTCGTCGGTTGGTTTGTACGGCGCGTCGACGTCCAAGGTCGCGGTGAAATGAATTCCAACGAATCCACAAACACAATGATCGACGTCCCTTCGACCAGCGCCGCCCTTTCGCATACGTGTGTACGTGTTCACTCATTTAACACCCCCTCCTACAACCACGTTAACCAATTTAGCCATCGACCCAAGTAAGTCGCAATTTAACACCCCATTTCACAACCACGTTAACCAATTTAGCCATCGACCCAAGTAAGTCGCACTTTAACACCCCGTTAACCAATTATATGCTCCGCATCCTCCTCAGTGTTCCCCCGAGGGAAGCTGCGGGCAATTTTTTTGCCTAACGAATTCAACGCCGTAAAAGTTTAAAAATCCATCCAGCACGAGCGGAGTTACACGCTGCAATCACATTCTCTCTTTTCTCGTCGCGACGAAAGCGCTGGTAGCTAAGCAGGGAGGAATGGCAAGGCCACAGAAAAACGTCACGCATGCCTCGTGACCTCGAGCACTTCTTTTTTTTTCTTTTTTTTTGAATGCGCGGCTTTCTCAGTGTGATCGCGAACACCCACGTGGACAAGTAGCAGCGTTCCGTGGTGACCTCCGTAACGAGTGAGCGTGCCATGTTCAAATCAGCCAAATGACTGATAGATGGGCTTGCTACGTGTGATATTTGGGCATAATCCAAGATTTGTCGAGGGAAGAGAAAGCGATTTTCAGTTGACTTTGATAATATATTGTGAATTCTATGCCGCATGCTGTGCTATAATATTTGGCTCACGTGATGTCGGAAGCCTCTACTACCAATCGGCAGCGTTTTCTGACCATGCTCAAAAAGTGTTGTAGGGCCCCTTTAAACAAGTAATCAATCGTAGAGTCCCACCCCCCACCCCCCTCTCCCAAGCCACAGATGGTACAAGAGCTTCTTTTCAGTTTTGAAAATCGCCAATTGCTGGAAACGAGTGTTCAAGGACACTGGCTGAGACTGTCCTCAGCACGTGAATCATTGAAAGCGTTGTTGCGCTTCTTGCGGGAAAGTGGCCTCAGAGACAGAATGCAAGCGGTGTCATTGATCGCACTGTTGTCTTTGTTTACTGTCTTTTTTGCCCTTTAAAATTCTCTTTTTTCCATCTTTTATTCGCCTTGGCTCCTTCCCCAGGACAGGGTAGCCTTGTGGCGTCTCAGAACTGGCTAACCTCTTTGTCCTTCTTTTCCTACTCTGCTCTCCCTAGAAAATGTATAACATTTACAGCAGCAGTCGACTTAATTGGATGAACAGGTATATACTCAGTCGCGTTTGAATTTGCGCTGCCAATGAAGATTAAGCTACTTTAATTGAACTTGGTTAATTCGAACTTGCAGTTATTTTGAACTGACACCCTGATCAGGTGTACAGCCTTGTAACTCTGTGGGGGAAAACTGCCAACAATTTGAGTGTGTTGGTATCCATAGCTGCTAAATAAAACTGGGAGCCCTGGTTTTCATAGTTTCTCATACATGTGGGCCTAAAGTGATGTCATTTTTTGCACTACCAAAGCGAAACATAATTACAACAGATACAAAATAATGAAACGGCAGCATTCTTCAAAAAATAATATTCGATACCTCGCGCTAGACCTCTCGGTCGAGCTGCAAATGATTCTGATGGAGTTACGACAACAGAAAGAAAAGTAAATTAAATCACCAATAACTTTTATTTTTATTGAATTGACTCTCTCATGCAAATAAACGTGTCTTGGAGCATCAATAGCATCATTTATACAGCATTAAAGTTGGAGCTCGTAGGATTGCACGTTGGTGCTTGTTTCTGGCTTTTGACTGTCTGATAAATTAGTTCTGTTCGCTGTTGGAGCTCAAGGAAACAGATTTATTAAAGAACCTGCCACTAATGTGCAGTAGTGGGTAGCTTTCGATAACGAATCTTAATGAGACTTCTTTGGTTTCTGTCCGCACAGTGTGGTCCGATGTTCGTTCGTTCTAACGATCACCCACTAATTCAAAGTCCACTTAATTCGAACATTTTTGAAAACCTCTTGGCGTTTGAATGAACCAGATCTTACTGTATAACAGTCTTATTTCCAAAGCGGTGTTCCACAGAATTGTACCAACTTATTCTTTCCTGTGACACCTTTGGCTACATACTTGCAGCAGTGTGTGCTGCAGAAAAATCATTCTGGTGTTTATTCGACGGAAATCGCGAAACACTACGTCCATATGTTTCGGTGTTAAGCGTTCTCCAATGGTACAGTGTTCTTTTGCTTGAAACGTACTTCTAGTATATAGACACATGACACGGGCGCTAAACCTTAAGAAGACAGTGCTTGATCTTCAGCGTGAGTGAATTAAGGCTAGGGGGGGGGGGATATGCCAAGAGTCTACAAGGTATATTACAAAGCAGCCAACGAGTGACAACTTTGCACTCGACAAAAATAAAACAGGAACCAAGCAAGTAAAAAGAACCGCTCGTAAGGTGAAGCAAGCAAAGCATTAACAAAATAGCCCTTGTTGTATCTCCAGTGAGTTAGCAATACAGTGAGCCGAAGTGATACTAGCCATGAGTATATCAGCGATGTCTGGCTAAGCCATACATGCCAGCACAAATTACACGCTTCCCTTGTTCTTCCGTGTACCGTACATTAAGTGCATACGCTCTGGAAGGAGACACGGAGAGCGGCCACTATTATTTCCTTTTCAAGCTTGACCGCTTTTGCGCGCAGAAGGTACACAAGAGCGAGAAACGAGAACAGCCATTGTGTACGCTCTCCTAAGCCAACAAAAGGTGCGCACGATTCCAAAACAACGAACAGGAGAGGACCGAGTAGCAACAGAACAAGTTACGCAAGAACTTACTCGAAGTACTCGCGATCTTTCCGCAGTTGCTTTGTCTGTATCCCGCTAAAAAGAAGCTGTGCAAGCGAGACTCCCTGTGATTGAAGTTTTTGTTAGAAACCGTGCAGGTTTAAACTCGTCCTCACACCGTTGTAATTATCTCATAAGTACACCATCATTGCCCTTTCAGCTCCTCATGGCTGCTTTGTAAGGATGCGTTCATTATGTAGTGTTGTAGGGCAATCCGGTTGACGCCATGATCATCCCATTAGTGTCGGCACTTCTGCAGCGCCATATTATTGAAATCGTGCCACTGTCGCCAATAATCGTCATGTGAGGGTTGCCAAAAAATATTTCATTTCCGGTCGTTGTTGGTCTACCATCATCCTCATTTGACAGTCGCCAGCGCTTTCTTGTAATCCCATGTTTGTTACATATCTGTGACAGGAGCATGGTTTTATTTATTGTCGATATGTATCGGTGATGCTGCGTCGTCAAGATTCAATCAGTGCCATATTATCGACTCATTTTAGTACAGCCGTCATTCAGCCGTCCTCACAATTGCCGTTATTACAGTAGATTTATAAGGTACCATCATCTCTAAGTCAGGGTAATTGCGTCTTTTTCGTACAATAGTCCTTCTGTCATTGTCAAATGACCATCAATCAAGTGTCATGATGATGTCATGGGCTGTCTTTCTCAATAAACGCGATTGATGCGGCTTCAACTATTACTTGCGGCATTTAACTTCTTGTACATATTGCGTGTCGTTGTACAAAACCTCAAGCGGTGTTGCAAGTAGCACATTCTTAAAGACGATAGTCTTTCTTGGGGACCTTCGACGGCACGCGCCCCGTTTTCCAGGATAACTGTCAGATAGCGCTCATGTCTCACGTGTGACGTGACTTGATGCACTCGTTCGCCTGGATGCATGCTCGAAGCACTCTAACAAAGCGCCTGCGGAATACCATTCACCAATTTTCTTGCACAGAACATCAAATAAACGTTTTGTTCACTCTCTCCAGACGCAAGACTATCGTCTTTCGACGACATTTGCGGTGTACCATGCAGATACGGGGCCATTTTTTTTATTTTGGTTTGTTGTATACAATAGTTGAAATGTGTTTAATAACTTCTCAGGATGCAAGCTTAGAAATTCTTATTCCTCATTAAAAAGTAAAGCAGAAGAAATGACCACTATGAATGATGAACGCGAGTCAGGAAGAGCCGCTCACAATATAGTTAGCATTTGGTATTTGTAAACATGGTCCTGGGTTTATTTGAAACTTTACCACAATAGCGTTAAGGAGTTTAGGACAATTACCGGGGTCAGCATTGGTGTCGTGGTGTTGGAGTCTGCGTCAGATTCAATGACATTGCCCTGGGCAATGAGAACACATCGGCGTTTCGTGAGCAAGAATACGAGATAGGTGCAAATAAGTATAAAGTTCTTCAGTCCGAGTGCGAAATAAACCCATGCCTCATACGGAGCGAGAGAATGTTCAACATCGACTGGAGAGCCACGAAAATACTTTAAGCTGCTTTGAAAAGAAGAAAAAAAACTATATGAATGAAATCAAATGAAGGGAAGCTCCGTATCGCATGTGATGTTGCCTGGCAGATTCCTGAAATTGCAAAAGGCGTCCAAACATGTCGATTGCGCAACGAGGGGGTGGTTTCTAGCTGCTCAGTCATTAACCAAGTGGGCAGCGTCGACTGCGTGGGGCACCTTATAAACGAGCAGTGGGCACTTCGCCAGCTTGCAAAAGGAAGAATTAGGGCGTACAAAGCACTTCGCAACTTTTCTTGCTGTAGTCATTCTAAGATAATTTTGAAATGGGCAATATTACGTACAAAAGCGTCGTTTTTCTTACGGCATAGTTGAAGCTGATGTGCACAGCAGCGGATTAAGCAATCGCCTTCTACTCTTGAAAGCGAAGCTCAAGGGCGCTCGGAGTCTTGTTCAATAGAGCTAGCATACGCCAAACAACAGATGAAAGGAAGAGACAATCTAGAAAGACGAATGGCACCTGTATGGACAAAGCGTAAGTGTGTAGCACTGTGGGTACCTTGGTTGTTATTTTTCCTCTGATATTTCTCACAATCACGCTTAAACAGAAGTGGCCAAAAAATCCTAAAACAAGAAAGATGGTGCTATATAACTGGCTAAATAAAAGAATAATGTGTCAATACCATAATAACGTTTAACCAAAAAGAGCCAAAAATCATTTAAATCTCTATAATGTTTTATAAACGTGAGGTTTACAGACAAACCATGCAAGAGAGACGCTCACTGCGCCGAAAAGTACGCGGTCACACTTCCTCGGTGCTCGCTTCTCCCGCACCTTTGTCACAAAATGTGAAGGGTTAACAGCCAGAGGGCATTGCTGCAGACGACACGTACCTAGACTGCCTTAACAAGCTGCACGTTGATAGAGTGCAGCAAAACAGTTGCACGCATGTGGCCCACCAAGTTCGCAAATATTTGTAAGACACTTTTGTTGCCGGTGAAACCCCACAGGCTTATCTAAAACACTGACGTTATCGAATGTTAGGTTAACGAACAGTAAGAACGTTATCAACGGTAAACACTGGTGGGCCCGTGCTAAGAAATCGCTCAGGTTCCACAGTAGTACAGCTACATTTAGTGCGGGGTGCATAACTTCTGCAATCGCTTGGGGACCAGCTAGGTCAGCAATAAGCCTTGTAGCAATCGCTAATTTTTAACGCAATAGCTTTAAAGATCTCGTTTTGTGAAAATTGTGGCGTCGATTTTGGTGTCGGCATCAGCGTCGTTGGTTGTGAACGAGAAACCATCATCGCTGCGTGACCGAAAATTCAAGTAAGGTGCAAATAAAGTTAACATTACAAACTCTGGTTATAGTTGGCGATAGATTCCGGGTCGTTTGCGAGGAAAGCAGGTGTTTTACCACACAGCCACGCCCCTGCTTAAGAGAAGATTGAAAATTCCTTCATCTGGTTCAAAATTCAGTGAAAGAAACTTTTATACTTTACAAACGCTCGTGTCCTGTATAAATGCTTCACAATAAAAAATAAATATTGCTGTATATTGTGTCATACACGCACACATTGCCATCGGGCGTCAGGACAAGAGATTATGTCAATGGTTTTATAGTTCAAAGGAAGCCCCCAACTACAAAAGGCACAGACGGTTACTGCACTTTTATGAGGTCATGTAGTGGTGCGTAGCAAGTTCGAAAAATTTCATAGCCTAAGTGTTCAAAGTACGCCCTATAGCACACACGTCGCTATCACGTTCAACTCAACAACATGGCGAAGCTTAAGGGTCCCGCATATTCTACTAACTTCAAGACTTAAAATAGATAGATTGATAACAAAGCGAAAAAGCTATTATGGGTTTGTTATTTTGCACTGTATACTTTGCACGTAAGCCACGAGTGTAATATACAAAACACCGTTTTATTGTGTGCGTTATAAAACGATGGTTCTGACGTTTCCTGAAATTCGCCGCGTACAGCAATACCACTGTGAGAAACCTGCTCCATTTAAAGTGTGGAGACTTCTGAACATTACCAGCTTCATGGCTTGAAGAATATGAATGATAATTCAATAGACCTTACAGAATAAAAGTGGTCGAGGCAAAAGCCTATTTAAAAAGATGAACATGCTTCATTGATCGGAAATCAAATTACAATGCTTACTTTTTTATTTTATATCGTGTCATTCTTCTCAATGAGTACTGCCATTTCTCATCTTTTAGCAAAAGCTACCATGTAATTGCTAGTAAAATAGTAAAAGGCGCACATGCAGATCATATACGTGTTGTTATGGCGCCTCAGATATGCGCAATAATTCTTTTTTAATCGACAATCGCACAAGTATGAACGCTGAATTTCGAGCAACAATGGTGGGCGCTGCAGATGGGGCCGGCTGTTTGGGGTATCGGCTGGTGCCGTTCAAAATACCCAATACCGTTAGGGGGGACAAACAGACAAATGTACAGACAGACCCAAATTTTTGCGTCGGAGGTGCCCAAGAAAAACTATCGTCTTTAAAAATCGTCATGAAATTTTAGTACCTGCTGAGATAAACACTCATGGCAACTTTCTTACGAATCATATCTTATACTACTCTCATTTTAAATACCCTAACGTTGTGGTTTGTAATCTTTAAATGAAGAAAAAGTCTATGAGGCGAGACTTCCGTAGCAGTTTCACCAATATAAAGTATTTTATTTTGGCCCTTGTTAATGCTTCAGATAAGGCGACAAACAGTAAGCATGCGCACTTGAAAAATGCGTGGTGCTTTGCTAAAGACTAGGACAAAAATCACGATGATTGCAGGCTCGAAATTTGAAGACATGTTTTATTCTTCATGACAGGTATGCTGCTGGATCGACTTCCTTTGTCAACTAACGCATTCACTGTGTCCTTTTTTTTTCAAATTTAAATGGTACCTTTTTAATTCAATGAGGACTCTATTGTGATACGCGTAGATGTATTTTGTGTTTCACAATAGTTGTAAAACGCCTTTACTCGTGACCTTTTAGGATATCTACTTTCTGACTTGGAGGCAATTCAAGTGCAAAGCTGAGCCGGGTAAGAAGCACCACATGTCGGCTCTTGAAGCCTGGAGGTGAGTTTGAGAAACCTTTGTCTTATGCATTGTCTAGTCAGTCTTGTTTTCACTGCTGCCTGCATTGTGTTTATGAAAGCTCAGCGTGTGAAGTACGGGGAATCCCATTGGTAACACTTCCCCCTCATATTGTTGCTTCGCTTCACGCAGGCAGTGGCGAAGGTAAATGTTACAATGAACGTTTGCGAAACTACACCTGCCTATTTCACCATGGTGATCAGTTTCCCGAACTCGATAATGTTATATCGTGTTCTTTTTAGTAAACTTGCATTTATATCTGGGCTGGTTTTTTCATGGCATCGAATGAAAGAGTGCATTATCTTTCGCACTCGCTCTGGCATATTTTTACCCTTTGCACACAGGCTTGCTTTGCCGCACAATAACGTCAGTGCTAATTAGAGGAAGAAAACGCAATTAATTAGCTCTAATTACATTCCCGTTCAGTGTAGCGTTTTGCTTTGAAGAGAAAATTAGATTATCTGGAAAGTCGTCGTACATCCATGCTGCAGCTGAGTTAGCGGTAACAGAAAGAGAAGCGGAGCGTATTCGCTTAAAGAAGAAAAAAGAGCCTATGTTATTTGCGAAATATGCCTGTTCATTCGTTTTTGCTTTTTAAATGCTACAGTAAATTGGCGCGTCATTGCTTTCTACGAACGAGTTATATTTATATTTAGGGTAGCAACTGGGAAGTCCGCAACGTAGTTATAGTCCTAAATAAAATGGTACAAAACGTGTTAAAAACGAATACGTCACTGAAGACTTAAATTTCATGAAAATCGTGTAGACAAATGATATTTAAAACAGTGCTGATGTTCTAAATATCACTTATCTATTTCCTGCTGCAGTCTAATAAAGGTAGACTGCGTAGCCTAAATAGGAAGAAAAAAAAAAGAAGGAAACTACGGTAGATTGCACAAAATTTTGAGACCGGTTTCATGCAAAGGCCTTAGCGAGAAGTTTATAGCTACGGTGCATCTTTCAGCTTTAATTCGAGTATTGGAATGCGGATGGACGTCTCGTGTTTCTTTATATGAATGTAAATTTAGTGGGTGGGTGCTTAGTGCGGTGCTACAAGGCTTGTTGACTACGCTGGTGTTTAGAGGGTAGCTTATGGCCCAAGTCAATGCCGCCGTTCACGTAAGTGCACGGAAGTCTGTTTTATCGAAACAAATTGCAGGCGTGAATATCGTACGCCGCATTCGTGGGTGTTTTGCTTCGACTTCGAGTCACGCTTTAACAAGCCTGCCGAATCAATGTATACATATATACTGGTTATTACGTTTTTATATCAGTGGATCACCAACACTCGAACAACGACTGACGTTTACCCGAGAATGACGCCTGCATAGGGTATTCTTCAAAAGGCGTTTTAAGGTGTGCACTTCCTTTTGGTATAATACCTGATCGCCTCACAGAACGACTAGCTTCAATGCCTGCTCTAAAATTGAAGGTAGTACCTAGAACGATTAAACAGTGGAACAGGCTAACTGAAATGCAAGTACATAGTGGGAACGAAGGTATATTTTATTCACTGCTGTAAACCCGTGTTGTAACCTGAACGAAGATGTATTGATGTGTGAACAATATTCTACTATGTGTGTGAACGAAAATGTATTTCAGTTATTTATGTGTAAACAAAGTTGTATTGTGTGTGTGAACGGAGATGTACGTCATTTATTGATGTAACCCCCCTGCTATAACGCCTTTGGGCGCTGCGGGGTATCTGATGGATAAAGAATAAAGAATAAATTGTTTCGTCTGCTTGTGCACCTAGCACACCCAAGGTACAATGACTCTCTCCCCCTATCTCTCTCTCCCTCTCTCTCTCTCTCTCTCTCTCTCTCTCTCTTTCTCTCTCTCTCTCTCTCTCTCTCTCTCTCTATATATATATATATATATATATATATATATATATATATATATATATATATATATATATATGTCGCGTGTTTAAAACACAGCACTATGTTCTTTTATTAGGCCATACTACGGCTTTTAAACCTGTTAAGTTCGAAGGAACTACCAGTGTCGATATTCTCTTAAGGCAGAAGGCAGAAAGCTTAGACTCTGCACGGTGTGAAAACGGGGGAGGGGCTACTCGATGGTCGATCTCGAAAAACTGGCTGCAATGCAGAAAATTGTGCGGGGGTAATGGATATTGTTAAGAGGGGCATTTTTATTCGAGACATAGATATACCAACTCTTTTCAATGTGTAGCATTACTTTGCGCACTGTGAGCACTTTTCTCGTCTATCTATCTATCTATCTATCTATCTATCTATCTATCTATCTATCTATCTATCTATCTATCTATCTATCTATCTATCTATCTATCTATCTATCTGCCTGCCTGCCTGCCTGCCTGCCTGCCTGCCTGCCTGCCTGCCTGCCTGCCTGCCTGCCTGCCTGCCTGCCTGCCTGCCTGCCTGCCTGCCTGCCTGCCTGCCTGCCTGCCTGCCTGCCTGCCTGCCTGCCTGCCTGCCTGCCTGCCTGCCTGCCTGCCTGCCTGCCTGCCTGCCTGCCTGCCTGCCTGCCTGCCTGCCTGCCTGCCTGCCTGCCTGCCTGCCTGCCTGCCTGCCTGCCTGCCTGCCTGCCTGCCTGCCTGCCTGCCTGCCTGCCTGCCTGCCTGCCTGCCTGCCTGCCTGCCTGCCTGCCTGCCTGCCTGCCTGCCTGCCTGCCTGCCTGCCTGCCTGCCTGCCTGCCTGCCTGCCTGCCTGCCTGCCTGCCTGCCTGCCTGCCTGCCTGCCTGCCTGCCTGCCTGCCTGCCTGCCTGCCTGCCTGCCTGCCTGCCTGCCTGCCTGCCTGCCTGCCTGCCTGCCTGCCTGCCTGCCTGCCTGCCTGCCTGCCTGCCTGCCTGCCTGCCTGCCTGCCTGCCTGCCTGCCTGCCTGCCTGCCTGCCTGCCTGCCTGAGCATTGGAGGGTAAGATTGTTTGACGAATATGACGCGCTGGTCATCCCATGAATAATGTCACGATCTCGTCACGTATGTCAACAAACAATTTAAAAAACAATGGCACATAGCCAGGCGCAATTATGTGCCACTGTTATGCAGGTACGTTTCATAACTGATAGACTACCCTTAAAACAGAGCAGCTTTTTTTTAACGCTTGAGCGTTAAAAAAAAAGCTGCCATGGGCAGCGTTCACCAATGGAATGCAAGAAATAACTCTCAGTGGCCCAAGCAGGAATGAAACCATAGAATTCGCCATTGCAACGAAGTATTCGGCCACAGAACCACGCCAGGCCTTGGATTTACCATCCATATAGACTTTATTGTTCATGTAACGTTTGCTGCGGTTTTATTACTAGCTATCTGGTTTTATAAACAACATCTATGTACTCCTATGATACAGCTGTCATGTCAGGCTAACGTAAATTATATTTAGTTGTCATCCGTTGAAGTTGATTTGTGTAGCAGTGTTGAGGGCTGCCATCCTCGCGCGCACTAGCGCAGACACCAGTGCTTCATACCAGCTTACTGCTTCTAGTATTGCTAATATCTATGTTACTGTTGGCATTGTTACGCGACTGTGAACAACTGCTAATACAAAACATATGTGACTGTTTAACGTATGTATGTGCGCGAATTTGTACATGTATTCAGTGTACCTTTAGAACGTCTCACTCAAAAAAAAGTAAAACACGTTCACCTCCCATCCACATATTTCGCATAACATCGATTCTCAAGGTACGTGGTATTGGCCGAATTTTATGTGAAATGTTATGTCGCGATACATTTCGTACCGATATATCACCGAAGAAAACACAATCTTATAATATTTGACCCGGAAGCATTCTTCGTGGACAGAATCATCATCATTGTCAGAACAAGTAGCAGCAGCAGCAGCAGAAGTAGCAGCCTGACTACGCACACTGCAGAAAAAAGGCCTCTCGCATAGTGCACCCAATAACCCAGTCTTGTGCTTTCAGCTGTGACGTTATAGCTACAAACTTTTTAATATCTTCGGCCCATCAAACGTCGTGCGTTTACTTTTACTGGAAATCCAGCGAGTTACCCTTAATGGTCATCAGTTATCCTGCGTACGAGTTGCGTGCCCAGTCATTGTCTATTTTTGTTTCTTTATTTGAACGGTAATATCCTCAACCCAGGTCTGTTCCCAGACCCAATGTACTCTCGTCTTGTCTTTTAAGGTTACATCTATAATTTTTCTTTCCATAGCATGCTGCGTCACCATCAATTTAAGTTGAATGCTCTTTGTGAGCCTTCAGGTTTCTGCTCCGTAGGTAAGTACTGGCAAGATGCAGCTGTTATATACCTTCCTCTTGAGGGTTAGTTGTGGATTAGGGTTCATGATTTCGAAATGCTTGCCGAAGGTTATCCACCCCATTCTGATTTTTCTAGTTATTTCTCTCTCATGGTGCGGCTCCGCGGTTACTACCAGCCCTAAGTAGACACGATTCTTTACAACTTCCGCCGTCTCTCCACCTATCACAAAGCACTGCTTTCTGCCGAGACTGTTGCACATTCTTTTACAACCTCCACCACCTCTACACCTATCGCAAAGAGTCGTTTTCTGCCGAAACTGTTGCACAGTACCTTAGTTTATTGCATATATTCACAAACCTACTCTTATACTTTCGATGTCCCGTTCAGTAATCATGAGCTGTAATCTTAAGTGGACTTAGTGGAGTCCTAATGGTGAAACTAAAACTGAAGCGTACTTAATTCTGTGTGCATAGTCCAGCACTCTACAGGATGTAGAATCAGTTGGCAAGATCCGATGCATTGACCATAGAATGGTAAGACCTAGAATTCACTTATATTTTTAAAAATGCAAAGGTATGAACTGATACGGAAGAAGCCAGTTACTGAACTAGCAATGCGAGTGAAATCACTAGAATTCAGAGTTTCGCTTCAGCATAGATTCGTGGCTCTCAACGAGGTAACTGACGTTGTCATTGACAATATGAACGATAATTTTACTAGTGTACTCAAACAACCTAAAATGAAAGTCGGAGGCACAATCACTATAGAAGACACTGGCAAACTATCCCATGAAAAAAAAAACAACTCAAATAGTGGCGACAAATTATGAAAGCCTCAAATGAAACGGGCAAAGTGAAGCTAGTGGAACTTTCGAAGTTATTCAATAGACGTAAAGTTGCTGATATCAAAAAGTATAGCGTGGAAAGAACTGAGCAGGCTGTAAAAAGTGGGAGAATCGTAAAATCTGCGAAGGCGAACTTGAGCAAGGACATAAATCGAATGTATGCAGTAATGGACAAGGAACCCTATACCATAAGCAATATGCTTGAGATAGTTCAGGTGGCGGAAGATTTCTACAGAGAGCTCCACTCAAGCCGAAACAACCAGGATGATATTGTTAAGAGGAATATTAGCCAAGAGGAATTTGACATCCCACCAGTGATGTTCCGTACTGCTCCCAAAAATTCCCTTTCAGGGACGTGAAAACTTCCTATTACGGGAATTTTTTCCTTCAAACGTTGACGGAATTCCAGCACATTTCCTGGCACACAAGTATTCTTCCCGCCCCAATCCATGCACACACATTATAATTACACGTGTTTATAGTGCCGGTGACGTTTGAAATCATGACTAGCCCACCCACTGCCACACAAAATCAGCAAAACTTTATTACCTAATGTACTGTTAGTACGCTGCACATTGTGGACTTCAAGTCTAACACCACTAGTGAACTAGAAATCACTCTGTGGAACAATTAGAAACAAATCTCAAAGGCTACACTTGAGAGGTGCGTGCGTCAGAACAGATTTCAGCAGATAAAGGCGCATTCTGACCGCTAATTATTGGTAGTTAGAGGAGAATACAACCTTTCCTGTAATTCTCTGCAATATAACAAAAATTCCCTTTTCCCTTTGGTTCAAAATGACAGGCGAAAATTCTCCGAAAAAGCAAACATTCTCGTCATAGAACGTCACTGCATCTTACCAGCAACGACAAGGAAATTACTGAAAGCCCTAGAATGAATGCAAAGACACAAAGCCGCTAATGAGGACAAAGCAACAACGGATATGCTGATAGATGGCAGAGAAATTATGTAGAAAAACTGGCTGCCTTATAAACGAAGTTGATTTCAACGGGAGGGTACGAGAACCTTGAAAGATTGCCAACATCAACTTAATGCATAAGAAAGAACACGTTAAGGACTTGAAAAACCACAGGCCGATCAGCTTACTCTCACTTCTCTACAAAATATTTGCAAAAATACTAGCAAATAGAATTATGGCGACATTGGCGTTCAATCAACCAGAGGACCAAGAAGAATTTCGTGCAGGCTACTCCACAATAGACCATATTCACACTATCAATCAGGTGATAGATGAATGCGTGGAATACAACGTACTTCTGCATAGCCTTCATAGATTACGAGAAGGCGTTAGATTCAGTAGAGACATCAGCATTGATACAGGCACAACGGAATCAGGGATCGACGAACGCTCATAAACTAACTGAAAGAAATCTACATAGTGTAGGGCAGCGACACACGATCTCTCTAATGTTAATGATGGCGTGTCTACAAGAGCTTTTTAGGGCTCTATATTTTGAAAAGTTAAAAATACGAGTTAACGGAGAGTAAATGGGTAGCCTGCAATTTGCTGCTGACATTGTCTTGATGAGTAACTCAGAGAACGAATTACAGTCTTTGATTCGTGGACATCGTCGTCTATATCTAAAAAAAAAATCCCACAAAATTCTTCGACTCGACAGTTTCTCTAAACTGCAAGAAAGAAGTGGGGAATTGTCACACTCATGCCCACAAATGAGCACTAGCATAAAACACAAAAGCAACTGGAGCATGGACGTTTACAATTCTGAGAAAAAAGTCGCAAATGTTCTTTCGATTTGGACAGACACAGCCTGACAAGTGGTTTGCACATATCTCACCTCCGCGCAAAATTGGAGCATATTTGCAATGTAAATTAGCCCTTCGAAGGCGAAAAAATCACATTTGCTAGGGACCCGCGTTTGCAAGGTCAAGCCTTGCTCTCCATTCTATTTCCCAGCCTTTTTCTTGACATCGCGTCTTTCCTCTAGATGTGTTCGAATGGTTGGTGTTGTCCGTAAGAAGAAATGCGGATCCAGTTTATATTTTCTTGTCACAGACGTTAAAAGTGTAAGATTGAGAACGTGCCACGCATCGAAGCCTATATAATGGGGCACATTACTGCACATGGCTCGCCGCACATAACTCGAACACGGAAGTGCAAAACGTATGCGAATAAGAAAAAAAGTCGTATTGCCGGTAAAAAAGCGGTAGACAACATGCACGCTAAGCAACGAAGCTGAAATTGTACAAGTAAATTGAGTGTTTTAGTAAGACTGAATTTGTAATGTGCCATTTACTTTCCAAGCTATTTATTTGGTAGAGACCGTTAAACAAAAAAACACTGCTCGGATTTTACGTCGCACAATGTTTGAAGCGGAAGCAATGAGGGCGTAGAAACACTTGTCTCTGTGTCATTAATGTGCTTCCCACCGAACAATCCTCCCGCCCGCTTCCCGGAAATCGGCGGTGGCTTTTTTTTTTATCCTTTTAGACGTTCGCGTTTTGCTGACAGACAAGGAGCCGCAGTTTGATATGAGCGGAATGGAACGAACAAAAAAATCACACAACAGTGATTAATAGAAATGTTCTTCTTCAAAACGGCTTTTTATTTCCTTTTACCGGACTTATTCCAATCCTTTACGAAGAAGTTACGTGCGCTGTGGCGGAGTTTGCTTCAAACTCTTTTCAAACAACTGCGTCGTATGAAGGTAAGCGCATAGTGAGTACGAGTTATCAGCACCCATTCTTCTCTCAAGAAAGCGCTATTTATTCAGACTATCACACATGTGCCGTACAATGGATTTTTATCTGGACGTCACGAATGTTAAGGGTTAGCGAGAAACAATGATTTTGATCAGCGAGTGGTGCTGTAGTAGTTTTGTAGTGGTGTGTCTGCGGAAAAACACTCAAAGAGAGCTGTTGTGTGCAGTGAATTTTGGCACCTGGCAATATATAATGAGATTAGATTTCGTTCTGCCATTGTTACTGACAGACACGTGCAGCTGTTTAGTGCGATTGAGTGCAAGGAAGGCCGTTTTATAATTTTCTCGAAAAGTTCATTATCAACCACCATCAGCAATGAAAATATTTTTCCACTTTTTTAGGAACTGCTGAACACTGCACTCATTATACTGTACAGAAGACTACGCCAGCAACATGGGAAAGAGTTATGGATGGCAGTCTGGGTCCGCCACACATTTTAGGACCAGCAACATTAACTACGACAAACATACTGCAGACGCAAAATGTTAAACTATGCCTAAAAAATAAAGAGCTGAACAATGTTCCTTGAAACTATGTGGAAGAAATGTAAAGTTTTTTTTTTATTTCACTTAGGCTAAGCATTGCAACAACTTAGGCTCACTTGGTTTTATTGAGCTTTATAGCTCTCTTTACCGCAATGAAAGTAGACTAACTCCGGTTTAGAAAACTTGAAGAAACAAACACTCCTGCGAAAAACGTGTGCCTCAGACAGGCTTACAAAATGTGACGTTTACATGAGTAAGTGCGCCACGTGTTGGTTTAAGCTAATGTGTTTATTGCGACTTTGTATCAAGCACATCTGTCTTCACTATTGCATTTTTGTTGGAAACCTCCTATTTGGTGTCTTGAAGCACAGGCGTGTACATAACTTGCCTCAAGTGAAACGAACATGCATGCATGCATTCGTTGTTTGCGCACTGGAAAAACGCACTGGAAAGATCAAGTGGCACGCAGTGTTTCTGCGACACGTTCCTCAAACACTTGAAAAAATTATTAGGAATATTATAGCATACAGCTAGTGTTCTGTTAGCCACCAATTTATATTGCCGTTTCTCGCCAGCTACGCTGAATGGAGCGCGGTTTGAAAAAAAAAAAGCAGAAGGGGTGCAGTTTAAGACTGATAGTTAAAGCCAACACTGTAATATCATCAATGTTTTTGGATATTTAACAGAAGTGTGTCATAGGCATGGAAATGCGTTAAAGTGAGGCCGACAAGTACCTATATATTGTGGTGGTATTCTGTTTCATATCAAATGCGCAATTCTAGTCATTTGAGCAGTAAATATATAAGGGGTGTTTTGTGACAATAGATTTGATTTGAAAAACTGCTATAACGTACAACACTACGTGCCCTATGGATTGTGCAAAAGTATTTCATGATGAAAACGTATACACACTGACCCGCTCGTGAATGCAGATATACACGTCTATGCGTTACCATTCGTGCTTTTAACCTTGCGCCAGGATTTGTCACTCAGCGGTCACGCACTTTAGACAGCCTACCGTGAACGAACGTGTATGTGATCAAAAGTTCCTACCCCAGGCTTCATTGCGTTCACTACTACTTTACGCCGTTTCATAGATCAGGCTTCACACAGTGGAAGCCTGTGAGACTTTCTGTAGTACATGCGTTCGCATAACAGCTCAATGAATTTGCCTCTCATAATATGTTTTCATAACGCACAGCCATTATTAGTCTATCTTTTGGGTGACGATCATTAGGAAGGTGGAGGGCTACGCTAAAAACGTCCTCGTGCAAATTACGGAAAGCAGCGCCTTGCAAAAAGGTCAGATACTGAAGCTTCGTGAAAAAGAGGACCCATGAGAAGTGCGCCAAGAAGGTTACGGAATGAGGCTCGGTGGAAAGAGCGGACAAATGAGACGCCAATCAAGAGGCGAGAGTGAGTGTCGGCGAAAAGGGTGAACCAATGTATGGTGCGAGAAGGGCGAGAGTGATACATAGTGTAAAAACCCTCAAGAGATAGCTGTCTGCGAGAACTAGTGAGAGGTTTGGTGGAATATGAGGGAGGTATAGGCCCCTCAGGAGTTCACCCTTACGCAATGGCCAAAGCTGGTTCTGCTTCGAAGAAAGAAGCTGCCCGACGTAGCCAATAAGAAGCCAACAGATATATGATTAAGGGGACATCAGCTTTCTGATTTCAAATATTTTCGTGAAGTTACGGCAGTTGAATGTTTTAACTGTAATACAGTAAGCATATTTGTGCTTTAAGAACAAACAAATCAATATGGTTGTAATGTACTGATTAAGTATCACTTGGCATACCCATGCTTTCTTATCGTAGCCTCTTCGACTATAGTCGTTTTCGTAGCGTGTTGCCGAAAGCGCTCACATTGGCCAAGTTTACAATTGACGAAATTTAAGCACAAGACGCACTGACTTACCCATCTTTCTGGCTGAACTTCTTGAATAAAATTAAGAACATTTCCCATTATATATATAATTGGGTATAAAGAGAGTTTGTATAATGTTTTAAAGTGAAGCGAGTTGCAACTACGGCATTGTCTGATGTGGAGCAAGCGTAAGAGAAATTAGGCACTGGAAAACAACCATTGAATATGACTGCATAGTATAGCCCAATTAGAAAGTCACTACCAATCAACCGAAAGCTGCTAGCAGTTTACTCCAAGTCACGCAAAGCTTGGCACGCGATGCATGAGCCCATCGCTGCTTGCCCTCTCTGTTTACAGATACGTCTGGCTTCATGATACGCGGGTTCCTCCTGTTGAGAGTGCAATTTCTTATGACACGCCATGACTCTGCAGCCGATCAGGCGCAGCTAGAGAATATATTGGGGAGGGGAGGTTTCGCTCGATGCATCCGTCGGTAGGCGGGGATGATCAGTTGGAGTTGTATGTGCTTGATAGACGACACAATGCTTCCTTCGCTCTTTCTTTCTCCTTCTATCCCTCTATCTATACTCGTCCGCAGTGTTATTACAGGTGACGCTGCAGTGGTCAGTACTGGGGTTGGCCCCAATTTTGTGGCACACCCGTTGAAGGCCAACTCCGGCGAATTTTCGACTATGTCAAGGTAATGGTGTTTCCATGTTCGTGAGACACTCTTGTCCCGAACCCAATAGCGAAACCGCTCAATATATTCGAAAATATTTTTAATAAGCACGAAGATGCAATACCAAAGCCGAAGCCCAACTAGACGCCCTGTCTGCGAATGACGTACTATTTCGTAAGAACCGGAGACCATATACTGGTCCCGCCGGCACGGAGTATGAAAACTGTGGAACCTACACCAGCCAAGAGCAGGC